>NW_017189516.1:25120925-25310481 GCF_001704415.2 Capra hircus | reverse complement strand
TGTGGGACATAAGGCTTCATTTCTCTATGATAAATGCCAAGGAATACAACAACTGCTGGGTTGTAATGTAAGTACATGTTTACTTTCATGAGAAACTGATAAATTAATTTCCAGAGTGACTGTACAATTTTACATTCCCAAGAGATTCCAGTTTCCTTATATCGTCCTCAGCATTTGGTATTGTGAATATTTTGGATTTCGGCTGTTTTAATAGGTGTATCAGGATGCCTCATCATAGTCTTAATTTGCATTTCTTCAAATGGCTAACAATATTAAAAATCTTTTCATATTCTAATCTGATAACTCTTCAAAGTCCTTTGAACTGCAAGGGATCAAGGTCAGTCAATCCTAAAGGAAATGAACCCTGAATACTCATTGGAAGGACTGATGCTGAAGCTGAAGATCCAATACTTTGGCCACCTGATGCGAAGAGCAAATTTTTTTTTTAATTTTTTATCATTATTATTTATTTTTTATTTTACTTTACAATACTGTATTGGTTTTGCCATACATTGACATGAATCCACCACAGGTGTACATGAGTTCCCAATCATGAACCCCCCTCCCACCTCTCTCCCCATATCATCTCTCTGGGTCATCCCAGTGCACCAGCCCCCAGCATCCTGTATCCTGTATCAACCTTAGACTGGCGAAGAACCAATTCATTGGAAAAGATCCTGATGCTGGGAAAGATTGAGGACAGGAAGAGAAGAGGGTGACATAGGATGAGATGGCTGGATGACACCACTGACTCAATGGACATGAGTTTGAGCAAGCTCTAGGAGATAGGGAAAGACAGGGAAGCCTGGCTGCAGCCCATGTGGTTGCAAAGAGTTGGACACGACTGAGTGACTGAACAACAAAATTCTAACGTCCTCTTTGATAAAATGTCCTTTTACAACTTTTGCCCAATTTCTAATTGGACAATTTGTTTAACTTTTCACTGTTGAGTTTTGAAAGTGCTTTATATATTCTTTGAGTATGGTTTGAATATGCTTTCTCCCAGTCCATAGCTTGTGTTGGCATCCTTTTTCACCAGCTTTATCATGCACTGTACAATGTATTGGTTTGATATTCCTATATTGCAAAATAATTACCACCTTAACATTAGCTATCACTTCTGTCACTATACATAATGACCATTTCTTTTCTGTTGTGAGAATATTTAAGATGTTCTCTCTTAGCAAATTTCAAGTATACAATACAGTATTATAAACTTTAATCATCGTGCTGTACATTAGATCCCTAGAATGTATTCATTTAACTGCGAGTAGACCCTCTGACCAACCTCACCTCATTTCTCCCACAACCCAGATCCTAACAACCACCAATCTACTCTATTTCTAAGAGCTTTGGCTTTCTACATTACACAAATAAGATCATACATTATTTGTCATTCTCTGCTAAACTTTTTTCCACAGCAGCGGTATCATTTTACATTTCCAACAACAATGTATGAAGACTCCGATATCTTCATACCCTCTTCAACACTTGCTATTGTTCATTTGTTATTTGTTATTTACTTGTCACTGCTCATTTTTCAATTAGCTGTTAGTGTTTTTTGTGGAGTTGTCACAGTTCTTTATATATATTGGATACTAGACCCTATCAGATTTATGATCGGAAGATATTTTCTATGGTTCTATAGTTTTTTTCACTTCTTGAAAGTATCTGTTGATGTAGAAGCTTTTAAAATGGTGACCTCCAAGAAGGTTTATGCCAAAAGGGATCCTCCCAGACAGCTGCTGCCAGTCCACCTGTCCTTGTGGTGAGCTCCTGTTTACCCATGCCTCCACAGGAGACCCTCCAACACTAGCAGGTAGTTTGGGTTCAGTTTCCTGTGGAGTCACTGCTCCTTTCCTCTGAGTTTTGGTGCCCACAAGGTTTTGTTTGTGCCCTCCAAGACTGGAGTCTTTGTTTCCCCCAGTCCTGTGGAAGTCTTATAATCAAATCCTGCTTGCCTTTAAGGTCAGAATCCTTGGGGGTTCCCAGTTCCTTTGTTAGGTCCCCAGGCTGGGAAGTCTGAAGTGGGGTTCCAAACCTTCACAACAGTGGGAAAACTTCTTTGGTATTATTGTTCTCTAGTTTGTGAGTCACTCACTCAGTGGGTATAGGATTTGATTTTATTGTGATTGAGCCCTCCCCCCATCCCCCGCCCCGACCATCTCGCTGCAGGTTATTCTTTGTCTTTGGATGTGGGGTATCTTGTTTTGGTAGGTTCCAATGTCCTCCTGTCGACACTAGTTGCAATTTTGCCAACACTTGTTTGCAATTTTGGTATACTCTCAGGTGGAGATGAGCACATGTTCTTCTACTCCACCAAATTGACCTGGAAGTTCTCCCTGTTTTTGACAAATGTCAGAGGAGAACTGGTTATTGACACTGAGGGAGCTCTTAATCAGTTCAGTAAAAGAAAACCGTGTATATGGGGTCTTCCCAGAAACTGCCAGACAGGTCAAATAACACTTTTCCCAAAATGGGACTTTGAAAAAGATCCAAACCTATTTTTGCCCCCTCCAGTGGCTGCCTTGTTGCTGGTTTTCCCTGTGACCACACACTGTGGTCATGTCCAGTTCTAACTGTTGCTTCCTGACCTGCATATAGATTTCTCAAGAGGCAGGACAGGTGGTCTGGTATTCCCATCTCTTTCAGAATTTTCCACAGTTGATTGTGATCCACACAGTCAAAGGCTTTGTCATACTCAATAAAGAAAAAATAAATGTTGTTTGTTTGTTTGTTTGTTTTATGGAACTCTCTTGCTTTTTTGGTGATCCAGAGGATGTTGGCAATTTGATCTCTGGTTCCTCTGTCTTTTCTAAAACCAGCTTGAACATCAGGAAGTTCACGGTTCACATATTGCTGAAGCCTGGCTTGGAGAATTTTGAGCATTACTTTACTAGCATGTAAGATGAGTGCAATTGTGCAGTACTTTGAGCATTCTTTGGCATTGCCTTTCTTTGGGATAGGAATGAAAACTGACCTTTTCTAGTCCTGTGGCCACTGTTGAGTTTTCCAAATTTGCTGGCATATTGAGTTCAGCACTTTCACAGCATCATCTTTCAGGATTTGAAACAGCTCAACTGGAATTCCATCACCTCCACTAGCTTTGTTTGTAGTGATGCTTTCTAAGGCCCACTTGACTTCACATTCCAGGATGTCTGGCTCTAGATGAGTGATCACACCATCGTGATTATCTGGGTCATGAAGATCTTTTTTGTACAGTTCTTCTGTGTATTCTTGCCACCTCTTCTTAATATCTTCTGCTTCTGTTAGGTCCAGAATATTTCTGTCCTTTATCAAGCCCATCTTTGCATGAAATGCTCCCTTGGTATCGCTAATTTTATTGAAGAGATCTCTAGCCTTTCCCATTCTGTTCTTTTCCTCTATTTCTTTGCATTGATCCCTGAAGAAGGCTTTCTTATCTCTTCTTGCTTTTCTTTGGAACTCTGCACTCAGATGCTTATATCGTTCCTTTTCTCCTTTACTTTTCACCTCTCTTCTTTTCACAGCTATTTGTAAGGCCTCCCCAGACAGCCATTTTGGTTTTTTTGCATTTCTTTTCCATGGGGATGGTCTTGATCCCTGTCTCCTGTACAATGTCATGAACCTCATTCCATAGTTCATCAGGAACTCTATCAGATCTAGGCCCTTAAATCTATTTCTCACTTCCACTGTATAATCATAAGGGGTTTGATTTAGGTCCTACCTGGATGGTCTAGCAGTTTTCCCTACTTTCTTCAATTTCAGTCTGAATTTGGTAATAAGGAGTTCATGATCTGAGCCACAGTCAGCTCCTGGTCTTGTTTTTGTTGACTGTATAGAGCTTCTCCATCTTTGGCTGCAAAGAATATAATCAGTCTAATTTCAGTGTTGACCATGTGGTGATGTCTATGTGTAGTGTCTTCTCTTGTGTTATTAGAAGAGGATGTATGCTATCACCAGTGCATTTTCTTGGCAAAACTCTATTAGTCTTTGCCCTGCTTCATTCTGCATTCCAAGGCCAAATTTGCCTGTTACTCCAGGTGTTTCTTGACTTCCTACTTTCGCATTCCAATTCCCTATAATGAAAAGGGCATCTTTTTGGGGTGTTTGTTCTAAAAGGTCTTATAGGTCTTCATAGAACCGTTCAACTTCAGCTTCTTCAGCGTTACTGGTTGGGACATGGACTTGGATTACCATGATATTGAATGGTTTGCCTTGGAAATGAACAGAGTTCATTCTCTCGTTTTTGAGAGTGCATCCAAGTACTGCATTTCAGACTCTTTCGTTGATCATGATGGCTACTCCATTTCTTCTGAGGGATTTCTGCCCACAGTAGTAGATATAATGGTCTTCTGAGTTAAAATCACCCATTCCAGTCCATTTAAGTTCGCTGATTCCTAGAATGTTGATGTTCACCCTTGCCATCTCTTGTTTGACCACTTCCAATTTGCCTTGATTCATGGACCTGACATTCCAGGTTCCTATGCAATATTGCTTTTTACAGCATCGGACTTTGTTTCTATCACCAGTCACATCCACAGCTGGGTATTGTTTTTGCTTTGGCTCCATCCCTTCTTTCTTTCTGAAGTTATTTCACCACTGATCTCCAGTAGCATGTTGGGCACCTACTGACCTGGGGAGTTTCTCTTTCAGTGTCCTATCATTTTGTCTTTTCATACTGTTCATGGCTAAGGCACCTCACGTCATTTATATATTTAGAATCTGCCTACCTCTCTTCAGCCCAGTGGCTACTACCTTACTTGAGGTTCTAGTCTATCTTTCTCTCAGAATATCACAGAAACATCCAATCTTCCTGCCACTAGTCTCTCTTCTCTTCTAGGAACACTACATAACTACTGTAGCATGATGTTTGTAAACACCAAAATCTTTAGCATGCCCTATACTGCCCTTCACAACCTTTCTGACGTCAGAGCTCTTGCCTTCTGTAAACAATGGTGCTGTCTTAAACAGTGCCATTAGCTGATTACATGCTGCTTTCCATTTTGTTCAAATGCTACATTTGAAGTAAATGAAACAACACATTTAGTGTATGTAGAATTCTAGAAATGACAGAGTATATGGAAACATTTGCCCCTCCTCCCACACACCTCTAAACTCCTAAGAAGAAAGATCACTTATTTGACTAGTCGAATTCCAGAATACATCAGATCATCGTTGTGGTCATTTCTCTGTTCTCTTACTGATCAAACTCATCTGTATGAACACTGATTATGTTGCAGCCAAATATCAAGTAAGGCCGTTAGACTCAGGTTTTGGTTTAGGCAGAGGAAAAAGGCACCCTAGGCTTCTGGACTTAACCATAAGATCCAGTCTGCTCTGCCACAGTACTCTGAACAGAATTCTGGATAACAAGTGTCTGTAATTATATGGTACATTACTTCTCACTACCAATGTTTCTTGTGTGTATATTCCTTAGGAACTTTGTGGAGAGGAGAACTACGGTTTAAGGTAGGAATTACGAGATTCCTTGGTCTTCTGTTAAATTCTACTGTTATATCTAAAAATGTAAATGAATAGAAAAAACACTAAGCCTCAGGACTATATTGTCTCATATAAGCCTCATAGCTAAATTTATGTACTTGCATTTGCTTTTGACTCTTATTTTTATTGAAGTATATTGATTTACAATATTAGTTTCAGCTATACAACCTAGTGTTTCAATATTTTTATAGATTGTACTCCATTTAAAGTTATTAAAAATAATGATTATATTTTCCAGCACTCTATCCTTCTGACCTTTGAGGTTTTAAGCAGGAGGTATCAGAAAAGTTACCACAGGAATAACTGGCTTGTGGCAGGCAAGCATTCATAGCAATGTCACTTTTTGATCCTTTGATGTCGGTTCTTCCTACAATATACACTTGTTTTTTATTTGTTTTATACACAGTAGTTTGTTCCTCTTAATCCCACACTCCTACCTCGCCTTTTCCCCCTCGTCCTCCAAAACAGTAGCCCCTAGTTTGTTCCCTGTATCTGTGAGTCTGTTTCGCTATATACATTTATATTTAGACTCCTCATATTAAGTAGTAACATAGACTATCTTTATTTTTCTGACTTATTTAACCAAGAATAACACACTGTAGATCCATCAACATTGTTGGTAAAGGCCAGAAATGCATTCATTCTCTTATATGGCTGAGTCATGTTTCACACACACAGAAAAATACATTGCTGCTTCTTTATACATTCCTCTGTTTTTGATTAATTAATTTAGTTTAATTGGAGAATAATTACTTTACAATAATCTAGTGGGTTTTGCCATATATCAACATGAATCAGCCATGGGTGCACATGTGTTTCCCGATCCTAAACCGCCCTCCTGCCTCCCTCCCCACCCTATATTCTGGGTTCTCCCAGAGCAGCAGCTTTGTTTACCCTGCTTCATGCATCATACGTGCACTGGTCATCTATTTTAATATGATAATATACATGTTTCAATGTTATTCTCTCAAATCATCCCACCCTCACCTTCTCTCAAAGAGTCCAAAAGCCTGTTCTTTAACATCTGTGTCTCTTTTGCTGTCTTGCATATAGGGTCATCAATACAGTCTAAGTTCCATATATATGTGTGTGTTAATATATTGTATTGGTTTTACTCTTTCTGTCTTATTTCACTTGGTATAATAAACTCCAGTTTCATCCACCTCCCTAGAACTGAACTAAATGCATTCTTTTTTATAGCTGAGTAATATTCCATTGTGTATATGTACAACTACTTTTTTATCCATTCGTCTGCCAATGGACATCCAGGTTTCTTCCATGTCCCAGTTACTGTAAACTGTGCTGCAATGAATATTGGGATACATGTGCATCTTTCAATTCTGGTTTCCCTGGTGTATATGCCCAGAAGTGAAACTGCTAGGTCATATAGCAGTTTGATTTCCAGTTTCTTAAAGAATCTCCACATTGTTCACCATAGTGGCTGTACTAGACTGCATACCCACCAACAGTGTAAGAGAGTTCCCTTTTCTCGACACCCTCTCCAGCATTTACTGTTTGTAGATTTTTTTGATGCCAGCCATTCTGACTGGCATGAGATGGTACCTCGTTGTGGTTTTACTTTGCATTTCTTTGATAATGAGTGGTGTTTATTATATTTGTATGTGTTTATTAGTCATCTGTATGTCTTCTTTGGAGAAATGTCTGTTTAGTTTTTGGCCCACTTTTTGATTGGGTCCTTCATTTTTCTGGTATTGAGCTGCATGAGCTGCTTGTATATTTTGGAGATGAATTCTTTATCAGTTGTTTAATTTACTATTATTTCCTCCTATCCTGAAGGCTGCCTTTTCACCTTGCTTATAGTTTCCTTTGTTGTGAAAAGGCTTTTAGGCTTACTTAGATCCCATTTATTTATTTTTGTTTTTATTTCCATTAGTCTGGGAACTGGGTCAAAGGATCTTGCTGTGAATTATGTCAGAGAGTATTCTGCCTATATGTTCTTCTAAGAGTTTTATAGTTTCTGATCTTAAATTTAGATCCTTTACCCATGTTGAGTTTAATTTTGTGTACAGTGTTAGAAAGTGTTCTAGTTTCATTCTTTTACAGATGGTTGACCAGTTTTCCCAGCATCACTTGTTAAAGAGATTGTCTTTTCTCCATTGTATATTTTTGCTTCCTCTGTCAAAGATAAGGTGTCCATAGGTATGTGGATTTATCTCTGGGCTTACTATTTTGTTCCACTGATCTATATTTCTGTCTTTGTGCCAATACCATACTATCTTGATGACTGTAGTTTTGTAGTACAGTCTGAAGTCAGAAAGGTTGATTCTTCCATTTCCATTTTTCCTTCCCAAGATTGCTTTGGCTATTTGAGGGTTTTTGTGTTTCCATCCAAATTTTAATATTATTTGTGCTAGGTCTATGAAAAATACCATTGGTAGCTTGATAGGTATTGTGTTGAATCTATAGATTGCTTTGGGTAGTATACTCATTTTTACCATATTGATTCTTCCAAGCCACGAATATGGTATATTTCTCCATGTATTTGTGTTATCTTTGATTTCTCTCTTCAGTGCTTTATACTTTTCCTTTTTAGATCTTTCTTTTCTTTAGGTAAATTTATTCCTAAGTATTTTATTCTTTATGTTGCAATGGTGAATGGTCTAGTTTCCTTTATTTCTCTATTTTTTCATTGTTACTGGATAAGAATGCAAGGGATTTCTGTGTGTCAGTTTTGTATCCTAAAGCTTTACTACATTCATTGATTAGCTCTAGTAATTTTCTGCTGGTATCTGTAGAGTTTTCTATGTAGACGATCATGTCATCTGCAAGTCTGGATTCCTTTTATTTCTTTTTCTTCTCTGATGGCTGTGGCTAGGACTTCCAAAACTATGTTGCATAGTAGTGGTGAGAGTGGGCGCCTTTGGTTTGTTTCTGATTTTAGAGGAAATGCTTTCAAATTTTTTGGCTTTGCGGATAATATTTGCAGTAAGTTTGCTGCATATGGCTTTAATTATGTTGAGGGGAAAGGAGTATGTCAAGGCTGTATATCGTCACCCTGCTTATTTGACGTATATACAGAATACATCATGAGAAATGCTGGGCTGGATGAAGCACAAGTTGGAATCAAGATTGCCAGGAGAAATATCAATAACCTCGGATATGCAGATGATATCACCATTATGACAGAAAGCAAGGAAGAGCTAAAGAGTCTCTTGATGAAAGTGGAAGAGGAGAGTGAAAAAGTTGGCTTAAAACTCAACATTCAGAAAACTAAGATCATGATATCTGGTCCCATTCATCACTTCATGGCAAATAGATGGGGAAACAATGGAAACAGTGACAGACTTTTTGTGGGGCTCCAAAAATCACTGCAGATGGTGATTGCAGCCAAGAAAGTAAAGGATGCTTGCTCCTCATAACAAAAGTTATGACCAGTCTAGACAGCATATTAAGAAGCAGAGACATTACTTTGCCAACAAAGGTCAGTCAAAGCTATAATTTTTCCAGTAGTCATGTATGGATGTGAGAGTTGGACCATAAAGAAAGCTGAGCACCGTAGAATTGATACTTTTGCACTGTGGTGTTGGAGAAGACTCTTGAGAGTTTGTTGGACTGCATGGAGATCCAACCAGTTCATCCTAAAGGAGATCAATCCTGAGTATTCATTGGAAGGATTGATTCTGAAGCTGAAACTCCAAAACTTTGGTCACCTGGTGTAAAGAACTGACTCATTTGAATTGAAAGAGACACATGTACCCCAATGTTCATCGCAGCACTGTTTATAATAGCCAGGACATGGAAACAACCTAGATGTCCATCAGCAGATGAATGGATAAGAAAGCTGTGGTACATATACACAATGGAGTATTACTCAGCTGTTAAAAAGAATTCATTTGAATCAGTTCTGATGAGATGGATGAAACTGGAGCCGATTATACAGAGTGAAGTAAGCCAGAAAGAAAAACACCAATACAGTATACTAACACATGTATATGGACTTTAGAAAGATGGCAATGACAACCCTGTATGCAAGACAGGAAAAAAGACACAGATGTGTATAACGGACTTTTGGACTCAGAGGGAGACGGTGGGATGATTTGGGAGAATGGCATTCTAACATGTATACTATCATGTAAGAATGGAATCGCCAGTCTATGTCTGACGCAGGATACAGCATGCTTGGGGCTGGTGCATGGGGATGACCCACAGAGATGTAATGGGGAGGGAGGTGGGAGGGGGGGTTCATGTTTGGGAACGCCTGTAAGAATTAAAGATTTTAAAATTAAAAAAAAAAAGCAAAAAAAAAAAAAAAATGAAAAGACCCTGATGCTGGGAAAGATTGAAGGCAGGAGGAGAAGGGGACAACAGAGGATGAGATGGCTGGATGGCATCACCAACTCAGTGGAAATGAGTTTGAGTAAACTCCAGGAGTTGGTGATGGACAGAGAGGCCTGGCATGCTGCAGTCCTTGGGGTTGCAAAGAATCGGACACGACTGACCAACTGAACTGAACTGAAATGAGTGTTTCTTCTATGCCTGATTTCTGGAGAGTTTTGATCATAAATGTGTCTTGAATTTTCTCAAAGGCTTTCTCTGCATCTATTGAGACAATCATATGGTTTTTATCATTCACTTTGTTAATATGGTATATCACATTGACTGATTTGTGAATACTGAAGAATCCTTGGATCCCTAGGATAAAGCCCACTTGTTCATAATGTATGAACTTTTCAATATGTTGTTGGATTCTGTTTGCTAGAATTTTGTTGAGGATATTTGCATCTATGTTCATCAGTGATATTGGCCTGTAGTTTTCTTTTTTGTGTGACAACTTTGTTTGCTTTTGGTATTAGGGTGATGGTGGCTTCATAAAATGAGTTTGGGAGTTTACCTTCCTCTGAAATTTTCTGGAAGAGTTTGACTAGTATATGTATTACCTCATCTCTAAATTTTTCATAGAGTTCACCTCTGAACCCATCTGGTCCTGGGCTTTTGTTTGCTGGAAGATTTTTTATTACAGTTTTTATCTCCATGCTTGTAATGGGTCAGTTAAAGTTTGTATTTCTTCCTGGTTCAGTTTTGGAAAGTTATATTTTTCTAAGAATTTGTCCATTTCTTCCAGGGTGTCCACTTACTGGCATATGATTGCTCATAGTAGTCTCTTATGATCTTTTGTATTTCTGTGTTCTCTGTTGTGATATCTCCATTTCCATTTCTAAATTTACTGATTTGATTCTTCTCCCTTTGTTCTTGATCAGTCTGGCTAGTAGTTTGTATATTTTATTTATCTTCACAAAGAACTGGTTTTCAGTTTTGTTGATCATTGCTATTTTCTCCTTCATTTCTTTTTCAATTATCTCTGCTCTGATTTTTAAAAATTTCTTTCCTTCTACTAACTTGGGGTTCGTTATTCTTTTTCTAGTTGCTTTAGGTGTAAAGAGAGGTTCCTTATTTGACATTTCTCTTGATACTTGAGGTAGGCTTGTATTGCTATGAACCTCCCTCTTAGCACTGATTTTACTGAATTCCATAGGTTTTGGGTTTTCGTGTTCTCATTTTCATTTGTTGCTATGCATATTTTGATTTCCTTTTTGATTTCTCCCGTGATCTGTTGGTTATCAGAAGAGTGTTGTTTGGCCTACATATGTTTGTGTTTTTTATACTTTTCTTTCCCCCTGTAGTTGACATATAATCTTACTGCATTATGATCAGAAAAGAGGCTTGACATGATTTCAATTGTTTACCATTTACTAAGGCTATATTTATGGCCCAGGATGTGCTCTATCCTGAAGAATGCTCCGTGTGCACTTGAGAAAAAGGTGAAATCCACTGTTTTGGGGGTGAAATATACTGTAGATATCAATTTGGTCTAACTGGTCCATTGTATCATTTGAAGCTTGTGTTTCCTTGCTAATTTTCTGTTTGGTTGATCTATCCATAGGTGTGAGTGAGATATTAAAGTCTCCCACTATTATTGTGGGCTTCTCTCATGGCTCAGCTGGTAAAGAATCTGACTGCAATGCGGGAGACTTGGGTTTGATTATTGGGTTGGCAAGATCCCCCAAAGAAGGGAAAGGCTACCCACTCCAGTATTCTGGCCTAGAGAATGCCATGGACTGTATAGTCCATGAAGTCACAAAGTGTCGAACATGACTAAGCAACTTTCACTTTCACTATTACTGTGTTACTGTTAATCTCTTTCATACTTGTTAGCATTTTTCTAACATATTGAGGACCTCCTGTGTTGGGTACATATATACTTATAATTGTTATACCCTCTTCTTGGATTGATATTTTGACCATTATATACTGTACTTCTTTGTCTTTTATCATGATCTTTATTTCAAAGTTTACTTTACCTGATATGAGTATTGATACTCCTGCTTTCATTTGGTCTCCATCTGCATGAAATATCTTTTTCCAGCTGCTCACTTTCAGTCTATATGTCTCCCTAGGTTTGAGCTGGGTCTATTATAGACGGCATATATAAGGGTCTTGTTTTTGTATACATTCAACCACTCTTTGTCTTTTGGTTTGAACATTTAACCCATTTACATTTCAGGTAGTTATTGATAAGTTTCATCCCACTATCATACTCCCAAGACTAAGCCAGATCTGTGTTTCCATTTTCTGTGGAGGTGCAAATGACACCACCCTTATGGCAGAAAGTGAAGAGGAACTAAAAAGCCTCTTGATGAAAGTGAAAGAGGAGAGTGAAAAAGTTGGCTTAAAGCTCAACATTCAGAAAACGAAGATCATGGCATTTGGTCCCATCACTTCATGGCAAATAGATGGGGAAACAGTGGAAACAGTGTCAGACTTTATTTTTGGGGGCTCCAAAATCACTGCAGATGGTGATAGCAGCCATGAAATTAAAAGATGCTTACTCCTTGGAAGAAAAGTTATGACCAACTTAGATGGCATATTCAAAAGCAGAGACATTACTTTGCCAACAAAGGTCCGCCTAGTCAAGGCTATGGTTTTTCCTGTGGTCATGTATGGATGTGAGAGTTGGACTGTGAAGAAGGCTGAGCACTGAAGAATTGATGCTTTTGAACTGTGCTGTTGGAGAAGACGCTTGAGAGTCCCGCAAGGAGATCCAACCAGTTCACTCTGAAGGAGATCAGCCCTGGGATTTCTTTGGAAGGAATGATGCTAAAGCTGAAACTCCAGTACTTTGGCCACCTCATGTGAAGAGTTGACTCATTGGAAAAGACTCTGATGCTGGGAGGGATTGGGGGCAAGAGGAGAAGGGGACGACAGAGGATGAGATGGCTGGATGGCATCACTGACTCAATGGACGTGAGTCTGAGTGAACTCTGGGAGTTGGTGCTGGACAGGGAGGCCTGGCATGCTGCGATTCATGGGATCACAAAGAGTCGGACATGACTGAGCGACTGAACTGAACTGAACAGGTCAGCAGTGATCGGCCTCAAGAGGCAGGGGCTCTGGGTGTAATTACCTGGGTTATACAGCCTGTGGCATAAGCAGGCCTCCTCTTGGAGGAGGTCACCATTAACCCCACCATAGAGCCACTGAACAGACAACCCACAAACTGCAGAACAATTATACCAAAGAGATTCTAATGAATTAAGTAAGTTCTAGGATCCACAACAGATTTCCAGCCTGGGGATCTGGCAAAGTTACTGAGAAAACCGAGAATTCAACTTTGGAGGGCAGTGGAATTTGATTATAGAACTTACACAGGACTGGGGAAACAGACTCTGGGAGGGGACAAACAGAACCTTGTGTGCACCAAGACCAAGGAGAAAGGAGCAGTGACTCCGCAAGAGACTGACCTAGACTTGTCTTTGACTGCCAGGAGTCCCCGGCAGAGGCGTGGGTTGGTGGTGGCCAGCTGCACAGTCAGGGACACTGAGTACAGCAGTGCATGCAAGGAAACTTTTGAAGGAGGTAGCCATTATCTTCATTACCTCCACCATAGTTTTGTCTCAGGTGAAACAACAGGGAGGGAACACAGCCTCGCCCATCAACAGAATTTGGATTAAATATTTACTGAGCATGGTCCCACCCATCAAAAGAGTTACCATAGACTCTTCCAGCAGGAAGCTTCCATAAGCCTCTTATCCTTATCCTTCAGAGGGCAGATGGAATGAAAACCACAATCCCAGAAAACTAATCAAACTGATCACATGGAACACAGCTTTGTCTAACTCAATGAAACTATGAGCCATACCCTTTAGGGCCACCCAAGATGGACGGGTAATGGTAGAGAGTTCTGACAAAATGTAGTCCACTGGAGAAAGGAATGGCAAACCACGTCAGTATTCTTGCCTTGAGAACACCACTGACAATATGAAAAGATAAAAATTTATGACACTGAAAGATGAACTCTCCAGGTCAGTAGGTGCCCAATATGCTACTGGAGAAGAGTGGAGAAATAACTCAAGAAAGAATGAAGAGATGGAGCCAAAGCGAAAACAATGTCCAGTTGTGAATGTGACTGGTGATGGAAATAAACTCTGATGCTGAAAAGATAAATACTGCATATGAACCTGGAATGTTAGGTCCATGAATCAAGGTAAATTAGAAGTGGTCAAACAGGAGATGGCAAGAGTGGACAACATTTTATGAATCAGTGAAATAAAAGGGGCTGGAATAGATGAATTTAATTCAGATGACCATTATATCTACTACTGTGGGCAAGAATCCATTAGAAGAAACGGAGTAGCCCTCATAGTCAACAATCTCAAAAATGCGAGAATGATCTCTGTTTGTTTCCAAGGCAAACCATTCAATATCACCAGACTTCAAGTCTAGCCCCCAACCAGTAATGCAGAAGCTGAAGTTCTATGAAGAACTACAAGATCTTTTGAACTAACACACCAAGAAGATGTCCTTTTCATCACAGAGGACTGGAATGCAAAAGTAGGAAGTCAAGAGATACCTGGTGTATCAGGCAGGTTTAGCCTTGGAGAACAAAATGAAGCAGTGCAAAGGCTAACAGAGTTTTGCCAAGAAATATGCACTGGTCATAGCAAACACCCTCTTCCACAACACAAGAAAAAACTCTACACATTGACATCACCAGATGGCCGGCCAATACTGAAACCAGACTGACTACATTCTTTGCAGCCAAAGATGGAGAAGCTCTATACAGTCAGCAAAAACAAGATCAGGAAATGACTGTGGCTCATGAACTTCTTATTGTCAAATTCCGACTTAAATTGAACAAAGTAGGGAAAACCACTAGGCCATTCAGGTATGACCTAAAGCAAATCCCCTATGAATATAGAGTGGAAGTGACAAATAAATTCAAGGGATTCGATCTGATAGACAGGTGCCTGAAGAACTAGAGACAGAGGTTCATGACATTGTACATGAGGGACTGATCAAGACCATCCCCAAGAAAAAGAAATGCAAAAGGCAAAATGGTTGTTTGAGGAGGCCTTAAAAGTAGCTGGAGAAGGAAATGGCAACCCGTTCCAGTATTCCTGCCTGAAGAATCCCATGGACAGGGAAGCTTGGTGGGCTACAGTCCACGAGTCACAAAGAGTCGGACACGACTGAGCGAGTTCACTTTCACTTTCACTTAAAAATAGCTGAGAAAAGAAGAGAAGCTAAAGGCTAAGAAGAAAACGAGGATATACATATTTGAATGTTGAGTTCCAAAGAATATCAAGGAGAAATAAGAAAGCCTTCTTTAGTGATCAATGCAAAGAAATAGAGGAAAACAATAGAATGAAAAGACTAAAGATTTCTTCAGGAAAATCGGAGATACCAAGATAGTATTTCATGCAAAGATGGACACAATAAAGGACAGAAACTGTAGGACCTAACAGAAGCAGAAGAGATTAAGAAGAAGTAGCAAGAACACACATAACAACTGTATAAAAGAAGATCTTAATGACCCAAATAACCACAATAGTTTGATAACACATCTAGAGTCAGACATCCTGGAATGCAAAGTCAAATGGGCCTTAAGAAGGATAACTACAAACAAAGCTGGTAGAAGTGATGGAATTCCAGCTGAGCTACTTCGAATCATAAAAGATGTTGCTATGAAAGTGCTGAACTCAATATGCCAGCAAATCTGTAAAATTCAGCAGTGGCCACAGGACTGGAAAAGATCAGATTTCATTTCAATTCCAAAGAAGGGCAATGCTAAAGAATGTTCAAACTACTGCACAATTGCACTCATCTCAGAGGCTAGCAAAGTAATGCTCAAAATTCTCCAATCAAGGCTTCAACAGTACATGAACCAAGAATTTCCACATGTTCAAACTGTATTGAGAAAAGGCAGTGGAACCAGAGATCAAACTGCCAACACCCATTGGATCATAGAAAAAGCAAGAGCATTTCAGAAAAACATCTACTTCTTTACTGATTATACCAAAGCCTTTGACTGTGTAGATCAAAAAAAAACTGTGGAAAATTCTTCAAGAGATAGAATACCAGACGACCTTACCTGCCTCCTGAGAAATCTGTATGCTTGTCAAGTAGCAACAGTTAGACCCAGACGAGGAAAAACAGACTGGTTCCAAGCTGGAAAAGGAGTACATCAAGCCTGTATATTGTCACCCTGCTTATTTAAATTATGTGCAACGTTCACCATGCAAAATGCCAGGGTGGATGAAGCACATGCTGGGATCAATATTGCCAGGAAAAATATCCATAACCTCAGATACACAGATGATGCCACCCTTATAGTTGAAAGTGAAGAGGAACTAAAAAGCCTCTTAATGAAACTGAAAGAGAAGAGTGGAAAAGTTGGCTTAAAACACAACATTAAAAAATCTAAGTTCATGGCATTGGGTCACATCACTTCATGGCAAACAGATAGGGAAACAATGGAAACTGTGACAGACTTCACTTTCTGGGGCTCCAAAATAACTGCAGATGGTGACTGCAGCCGAGAAATTAAAAGCCGCTTCCTCTATGGAAAAAAAGCTATGACCATCCTAGATAGCATATTAAAAAGTAGAGACATTACTTTGCCAACAAAGGTCCATCTAGTCAAAGCTATAGTTTTTCCAGTTGTCATGTATGGATGTGAGAGTTAGGCTATAAAGAAAGCTGAGCACTAAGGAATTGATGCTTTTGAACTTTGGTGTTGGAGAAGACTCTTGAGAGTCCCTTGGACTGCAAGGAGATCAAATCTTAAATGAAAGCAGTTATGAATATTCATTGGAAGGACTGATGCTAAAGCTGAAACTCCAATACTTTTGGTCACCTGATGCGAAGAACTGTCTCATTTGAAAAGACCTTGATGCTGGAAAAGATTGAAAGCAGGAGGAGAAGGGAACGACAGAGGACGAGATGGTTGGACAGCATCACCGACTCAAATGTCAAGAGTTTGAGCAAGCTCCAGAAGTTGGTAACGGACAGGGAAGCCTGGCGTCCTGAAATCCATGGGGTCAGAGTCCAACAACTGAGGGACTGAACTGATCTGATTACACAAAGTGAAGTAAGCCAGAAAAAGAAAAACATATACCATATATTAACATATATATATATGGAATCTGTGAAGATGGTACCAGTGAACCTATTTTCTGTTCAGCAATGGAAACACAGATATCCAGAATGGACTTGTGGAAACGGTGAGGGAAGGAGAAGTTGGGATGTACTGAGAGAGTAACATTGAAATATACATTCAGTTAAGTTCAGTTCAGTCGCTCAGTCATGTCTGACTCTTTGGACCCCATGAATCAGAGCACGTCAGGCCTCCCCGTCCATCACCAACTTCCAGAGTTCACTCAGACTCATGGTCATCAAGTCGGTGATGCTATCCAGTCATCTCATCCTCTGTCGTCCCCTTCTCCTCCTGCCCTCAATCGCTCCCAGCATCAGAGACTTTTCCAATGAGTCAACTCTTTGCATGAGGTGGCCAAAGTACTGGAGTTTCAGCATTAGCATCATTCCTTCCAAAGAACACCCAGGACTGATCTTTAGAATGGACTGGTTGGATCTCCTTGCAGTCCAAGGGACTCTCAAGAGTCTTTTCCAACACCGCAGTTCAAAAACATCAACTCTTCAGTGCTCAACTTTCTTCACAGTCCAACTCTCACTTCCATACATGACTACTGGAAAAACCATAGCCTTGACTAGACGGACATTTGTTGGCAAAATAACGTCTCTGCTTTTGAATATGCTATCTAGGTTGGTCATAACATTCCTTCCAAGGAGTTAAGTGTCTATTAATCTCATGGCTACAATCACCATCTACAGTGATTTTGCAGCCCCCCAAAAAAACTATGACACTGTTTCCACTGTTTCTCCCTCTATTTGCCATGAAGTGATGGGACCAGATGCCATGAGCTTAGTTTTCTGAATGTTGAGCTTTAAGCCAACTTGTTCACTCTCCACTTTCACTTTAATCACGAGGCTTTTTAGTTCCTCTTCACTTTCTGCCATAAGGGTGGTGTCATCTGCATATCTGAGGTTACTGATGTTTCTCCTGGCAATCTTGATTCCAGCTTGGGCTTCTTCCAGCCCACCGTTTCTCATGATGTACTCTGCATATAAGTTAAATAAGCAGGGTGACAATATACAGCCTTTACGTACTCCTTTTCCTATTTGGAACCAGTCTGTTGTTCCATGTCCAGTTCTAACTGTTGCTTCCTGACCTGCAAACAGTTTTCTCAAGAGGCAGGTCAGGTGGTCTGGTATTTCCATCTCTCTCAGAATTTTCCACAGTTTATCGTGATCCACACAGTCAAAGGCTTTGGCATAGTCAATAAAGCAGAAATACATGTTTTTCTGGAACTCTCTTGCTTTTTTGATGATTGAGAGCATGTTGGCAATTTGATCTCTGGTTCCTCTGTCTTTTCTAAAACCAGCTTGAACATCTGGAAGTTCACCGTTCATGTATCACTGAAGCCTGGCTTGGAGAATTTTGAGCATTACTTTACTAGCATGTGAGATGAGTGCAATTGTGCGGTAGTTTGAGCATTCTTTGGCATTGCCTTTTTTGGGGATTGGAATGAAATCTGACCTTTTGCAGTCCTGTGACCAC
Source organism: Capra hircus (assembly GCF_001704415.2). Classification (NCBI taxonomy): domain Eukaryota; kingdom Metazoa; phylum Chordata; class Mammalia; order Artiodactyla; family Bovidae; genus Capra; species Capra hircus. Next base: position 25,292,060 of record NW_017189516.1, on the reverse strand, counting down.
TGCTGAGTTTTCCAAATTTGCTGGCATATTGAGTGCAGCACTTTGACAGCATCATCTTTCAAGATTTGAAATAGCTCAACTGGAATGCCATCACCTCCACTAGCTCTGTTTGTAGTGATGCTTTCTAAGACCCACTTGACTTCACATTCCAGGATGTCTGGCTCTAGATGAGTGATCACACCATCGTGATTAGCCGGGTCATGAAGATCTTTTTTATATAGTTCTTCTGTGTATTCTTGCCACCTCTTCTTAATATCTTCTACTTCTGTTAGGTCCAGACCATTTCTGTCCTTTATCGAGCCCATCTTTGCATGAAATGTTCCCTTGGTATAGCTAATTTTCTTGAAGTCTAATTTTCTCTAGTCTTTCCCATTCTGTTGTTTTCCTCTATTTCTTTGCATTGATCACTGAGGAAGGCTTTCTTATCTCTCCTTGCTACTCTTTGGAACTCTGCATTCAGATGCTTATATCTTTCCTTTTCTCCTTTGCCTTTCACTTCTCTTCTTTTCACAGCTATTTGTAAGGCCTCCCCAGACAGCCATTTTGCTTTTTTGTATTTCTTTTCCATGGGGATGGTCTTGGTCATACCTGAATGATATAGTGGTTTTCCCTATATTCTTCAGTTTGAGTCTGAATTTGGCAATAAGGAGTTCATGATCTGAGCCACAGTCAGCTCCCAGTTTTGTTTTTGACGACTGTATAGAGCTTCTCCATCTTTGGCTGCAAAGAATATAATCAATCTGTTTTCGATGTTGACCATCTGGTGATGTCCACATGTAGAGTCTTCTCTTGTGTTGTTGGAAGAGGGTGTTCACAAACTCTATTAGCCTTTGCCCTGCTTCATTCCATACTCCAAGGCCAAATTTGCATGTTACTCCAGGTGTTTCTTGACTTCCTACTTTTGCATTCCAGTCCCCTATATTAAAAAGGAAATCTTTTGGGGGTGTCAGTTCTAAAAGATCTTGTAGGTCCTTATAGAACCATTCAACTTCAGCTTCTTCAGCATTACTGGTTGGGGCATAGACTTGGATTACTGTGATATTGAATGGTTTGCCTGGTATGGAGTTGCATCAGTCCAAGAGTGTCTTTTTTTTCTAGCTTATTTTTTAATTAACTTAGTTTAATTTTGTAATAATATTGTGTAAGTACATCTCAGTTCAGTCGCTCAGTCATGTCTGACTCTTTGCCACCCCATGAATTGCAGTACACCAGGCCTCCCTGTCCATCACCAACTCCTGGAGTTTACCCAAACTCATGTCCATTGAGTCAGTCATGCCATCCAGCCATCTCATCCTCTGTCGTCCCCTTCTCCTCCTGCTTCATCTTATACTTACACAATATTATTACACAATTAAAATGTTAATTAAAAAATAAAGCTAGAAAAAAGACACCCTTGGACTGATGCAACTCCATACCAACTGATCTCCCTACTTCCACTCTTGTCTCCTACACTGGTGAACCCCACCCAGTAGCTGAAGTAATCATCTTACAAGATAAATCAAATGTCTCTTCTTAAACTTCCCAATAGCTTCCTCCTAACACTCAGAATAAAATCCAGATCAACATTAGGTAGCACTCATGCTAAAAAGACATTTGCCCTATCATGAAGGGACATATGCTCATTCAAGTCTACATGTGATATGTATAAGTAAGTAAGTGAATGAAGTCGATCAGTCATGTCTGACTCTTTGTGACCCCATGGACTGCAGCCTACCAGGCTACTCCATCCATGGGATTCTCCAGGCAAGAATACTGGAGTGGGTTGCCATTGCCTTCTCCAGGGAATCTTCTCAACTCAGGGATCGAACCCAGGTCTCCCACATTGCAGGCAGACGCTTTAAACTCTGAGCCACCAGGGAAGCATAAAAAAAGAAATCTAAAGGGTGGGGGTGGGATGAGAGATTAAAAATAAAAGGAAATATATTAATAAACATAAATTGTTTCAATTTTTTTTTTCTTAAAAAGTCTGCTAACCTTTCAGATCTCCTCACCTATTCTTCCTCTTCACTGCACTTCTACCACACTTAGATCCTCCAACATGACAAGTACTTTCTCTCCTCAGGCCTTACACTTATTAACCTGCCTGGAATATTATTGTACACAGCTTTTGTCTCTGTTGGCTTGTTCTTATCTTTCAGATCTCAACTCAAAAGTAATGTCCTCACAGAAGCCTGACCAACTTAAGTGACCCCCCAATCATTTTTCATTATATCTCATTATTTTCTTTCATAGCACATCTCTGAAATCATAGTTTTTAATCTTGCTTGTTTATTCATTAACTATCTAGTTTGTCCATTGTCTGCCTCCCTCCACTAGTCTGTAAGTTCCAAAAGGGCAGGGACAAAATATCTTCAAAATATCTCATTCACGCAATACTCCAGCACCGAGTTCAGTGCCTGGCATGTAGTTAGTAATTAAAAAAATGTTTTGAATGAATAAGTGAGTACTACTCATCAGAATGCCTTTTAGCAAACATTTATTTATCTCAAGTTTTATGCTACTGCATGTGACTTTTTTATAAATGACCAAACACAATATATTCAATATTCTTCATAGGAAATGTACAGCATAGAAAGGGTCTTCACTCATGCCCACACCAAACTGTCTCTTTTCTAGTAAACATTTACTTGCTATCACAAAATGTTTCTAGACAAGTTTGAGTAATTTCTTAATCAATACATTTGATCATTACTTTTCACTTTTTTTTTTTTGCCTTTTACTCCTCTGATTAAATAATTTCAATTGATACTTCTTTGTGCTCACTGATTCTTTCTTCTGCTTGGAAGAAGCAGAAGCTTCTGTTTAAGCTCTCCATAGAATTTTTCAGTTTAGTCATTGTATTCTTCAGCTCCAAAATCAGTTTGATTCTTTTTATGTTTTCTATTTATTTGTTGAACTTCTCATTTTGTTCTTGTATTGTTCTTCTGATTTTATTATACTGTTCTTCTGTGTTTTCTGGTACCTCTCTGAACATCTTTAGAATAATTATTCTGACTCTTTCAAGAAATTCATGACTATCCATTTTTTTGAGGTCAGTTATTGAAAGTTAATTGGTTTTCTTTGGTAGTGTCATGCTTTCCTGATTCTTCCTGATCGCTGCAGTAGTCTTACACAGGTGTCTGTGCATTTGAAGAAGCACTCACCTAACCCAGATTTTATGGACTGACCTTTACCTGAAAGTAAGAGCAAACTGGAGTGTGTTATAGACCCAGGTCAAGTGGTGCAGGGCAGCAAGTTCATGGGTGTGTGGCACTTCCAGGTCCAGTAGCTAGGGACCAGGACAGACAGCAGTGGTGGAGCAGACCTGGTGGTGTGCACACACTCAGCAGTGGGGAATAGCTGCAGGTGCCTGAGTAGTGGCAGAGGCCAGTTGCAGACACATAGCAGTAGAAGCCAGAACTAGCACCAAGGGCTGAAGCCAACTGTGGGTATAAAAGTAGCTGCAAGGGACCTGATTATCAGTGCCTTCTACTGTGACTTCTGGGTCTTGACATGGGTGCATGGCAATGGGAGCCAGTGTGGAGTTGAGGCTAGAGGCATGTAGGTGCACATCTGAAGGGTGTAACCTTGAATGTGTATATGTTGGAGAGGGACAGCCATGGGGATCTAGGCTGTCATCTTGTACTCGTACACCTCCAGAGACCTGGGATGGCTGACACTGCAGGTCACGGCTCTGCTAAGTTGAGGAGAAAGCCAGTAGAGACTCAGTAAGTCATCACAGCAGGAAGGATACAAGTTTAGATGTAGTGGAGAAGGAGGAACTTGTTAATAGTCATTCCTTCCAGGGTGAAACTGTATGGGGCTGGTGGTGATAACCTCTCCTGTGGAGAAGGTGGAAAGTGGTGAGTGTCTGGCTTCCCCAGTTGTATGGGTCATAGACAGAAAAACCTGTTTCTCTTCCACAGCACCCAATGTACTAAAGCAGGACATACATGACTTGGGGAGGAGGGAAGAGAATGGGAAAGAAACAAGTAAGAATAATAAAGGGGATTAAACAGATGGCGACTTGCTAACTGCTTCAAGACTTCAGCAGGAAGTCCACTCAAAAGGCTCTGGGAACACCCAACCCAAGGATCTCCCCACAGGGTGCATATGTACCCGCAATGCCCCAAGTGCTAAACCTATATCTCCCCTAATCTACAGGTAGATCCTTGTACAAGCTCCAAAGTGCAGCAGCAAAGAGCAGATCTGATGATCGGGGTACTCTCAGAAAAATGGACCATGACTTGCAGACAAGTGAGAAGTCAAAACTAGAACTATATCACCATCTTCTGGAAAAGAAAGTGAGGTTTTCACTTTCTTGGTGAAATTGGTGAGTTGCTGAGTTGTAACAAGAGCAGCTTGTTGAGTTGTAACAAGAGAAGACATAAGAACTTAACTCTGCCACAAGAAGGAGCAAGAAAAGTGGAGCAGATCTGCCCAACAACAGCTGAGGAAACTTCAGCTATACCAATATCAATGAATGGGACATCATGTGAAAGGAACCAGTAAGATTTAAGGAGGTATCTGCTACTTCAAATACAAAAGTGCCAACATAAAACTACAAAGAACATGAAAAATCAAGGAAATATATCACTGCCCAAAGATATCAATAATTTTCCAATGACCAAGCTCAAATGCATAGGATATTGTTATCCATCTGATAAAGGATTCAAAATAGCTGTTTTAAACAAACTCAACAAGCTATACGAAAACTCAAAAAGAAAATTCAAAATGAGGGAAAAATACATGAACAAAATGAGTTCTTTAAAAAGAGAAATAATTTTTTAAAAAAGAACCAAACAGAAATTCAGGACAATTCAATAAATAAAGTGAAGAATAAAATAAAGAGCATCTGTAGTGCAGTACAACAGATGGAAAAGAGAATATGTGACTTGGAAGATAGGAATTTTGAAATACAGTTAGAAGAGAAAAAATGAAAAGGGCAAAAAAAAGCCCCCACTATCTGTGGAGTCTCATCAAAAGACTAATAGATGAGATTAGTTGGGATTAATAATTGATGGGATTAGCTGGGATTATTAATTAATATCAGTTAATCATCATTTAATCATTAATAACAATTAATTATAAGTGTTATGTAATGATATAATTATATATCTATATATAATTATTATAACAATTATAATTATTTAATAATTGGGATTCCCAAATGAAAAGAGAGGGAGATGGGAGTAGAAAGTTTATTTAAAGAAATAATAGTGAAGCACTTCCTAAACATGAATAGACTTGGACATCCAAATTCAAGAACTAATAGATCACTCTATTATCTCAACGCCAAAAGTCATTGTCTAAGACACAATATAATGAAACTGTCAAAAATCAAAGATACAGAAAGAATCTTAAATACAGCCAGGGGAAAAAAGCAACCCATGAATGAGCCACCATTAAGCTATCTGCAGATTTCTCAACAAAAGCCCTATAGGCCAGAAGAGAGTGGGATGAAATACTCAAATTGTAGAAGGATAAAACTTTTCAGCCAGGAATACTCTATCCAGCAAAGTTAACCTTTCAATATGAAGAACAAATAAAGACTTTCCCAGACAAACAAAAGCTTATGGAGTCCACCCCTACTAGACCTGCCTTGCAATGAATGCTGAAAGGAGTTTTTCAAGCCAAAATAGATACTAATCAATGACATGAAAGCATCCAAAACAAAAAAATACAACACACTGGTAAAGATGAAAAACACAGTTGGGTTTAGAAAACTAATTCTATAATAGAATGGTGTGTTAACCACTTAACTACAGTATAAAGGTTAAATGACAAGAATATTAAAAATAACTGATGCTGGGAGGGATTGGGGGCAGGAGGAGAAGGGGATGCCAGAGGATGAGATGGCTGGATGGCATCACTGACTCGATGGACGTGAGTCTGAGTGAACTCCGGAAGTTGGTGTTGGACAGGGAGGCCTGGCGTGCTGTGATTCATGGGGTCGCAAAGAGTCGGACACGACTGAGAGACTGAACTGAACTGACTATACTTTGTTAACAAGTGCACAAAACAAAAAGAACTGTGATCAAAGGGGAGCATAAAAGGGTAAAACCATTGTAGGTAATCAAAGACAAGTTGCTATGAGCATAAAGTGAATTGTTTTATCTAGGAGATGTTTTATTTAACCTTCATGGTAACCACAAAGTAAAAATCTAGAATAAGTTCATTCAGGAAATATTTTTTAAAAAGAGGAAACAGAGCATACCACCATGAAAAATTATCAATTTACACTGTTAGGGAGAATTAGAGGGGAAGATGAGCACTATAAATACAAACAACCAGAAAGCAACCAATAATATGGTATTTCCAGTCATAAAATAATTACTTTAAATGTAAATGCATTGAATTAACCAATCAAAAGGCACAGAATAGTTGAATGGACTAAAAAAGACTCAATCATATGCTGCATACAGTGGTTCAAACAGTAAAGAATCTGCCTGCAATGTGGGAGACCTGGGTTCAATCCCTGTGTCAGGAAGATGCCCTGAAGAAGGGAATGTAAACCCACTCCAGTATTCCTGCCTGGAGAATTCAATGGGCAGAAGAGCCTGGCAGGCTACGGTCCACGGCATCACAAAGCATTGGACACAATTGAGCGACTAACATTAATATGCTGCATACAAAAGATTCACATCAGTTTTAAGATATACATAATGCTCAAAGTAAAGGACTGGGAAAAGATATTCCAGGCAAGTGGAAACCAAAAGAAAGTGAAGGTAGGATTTCCCTGGTGGCTCAGACAGTAAAGTGTCTGCTTACAATGCAGGAGACCTGGGTTCAATCCCTGGGTCAAAAAGATCCTCTGGAGAAGGAAATGGCATAAGCAAGGTGAAAAGACAGCCTTCAGAAGGGGAGAAAATAATAGCAAATGAAGTGAAAGTCGCTCAGTCATGTCTGACTCTGAAACCCCACAGACTGTACAGTCCATGGGATTCTCCAGGCCAGAATACTGGAGTGGATAGCCTATTCCTTCTCCAGGGGATCTTCCCAACCCAGGAATTGAACCAGTGTCTCCTGCATTGCAGGCGGATTCTTTACCAACTGAGCTATCAGGGAAGTCCAAGCAAATGAACCAACTGACAAAATTACTCTCAAGAATATACAAGCAACCCCTGCAGCTCAATTCCAGAAAAATAAATGACCCAATTAAAAAATGGGCCAAAGACCTAAACAGACATTTCTCCAAAGACATACAAATGGCTAACAAACACATGAAAAGATGCTCAACATCACTCATTATCAGAGAAATGCATATCAAAACCACAGTGAGGTACCATTTCACGCCAGTCAGAATGGCTGCTATCCAAAAGTCTACAAGAAATAAATGCTGGAGAGGGTGTGGAGAAAAGGGAACCCTCCTACACTGTTGGTGGGAATGCAAACTAGTACAGCCACTGTGGAGAACAGTATGGAGATTCCTTAAAAAACTGGAAATAGAACTGCCTTATGATCCAGCAATCCCACTACTGGGCATACACACTGAGGAAACCAGAATTGAAAGAGACACATGTACCCCAATGTTCATTGCAGTACTGTTTATAATAGCCAGAACATGGAAGCAACCTAGATGTCCATCAGCAGATGAATGGATAAGAAAGCTGTGGTACATATACACAATGGAGTATTGTGCAGCCATTAAAAAGAATACATTTGAATCAGTTCTAATGTGGTGGATGAAACTGGAGCCTATTTTACGGAGTGAAGTAAGCCATAAAGAAAAACACCAATTCGGTATACTAACGTATATATATGGAACTTAGAAAGATTGTCATGATAACCCTGTATGCAAGATAGCAAAAGAGACACAGATGTATAGAACAGTCTTTTGGACTCTGTGGGAGAGGGCAAGGGTGGGATGATTTGGGAGAATGGCATTTAAACATGTATAATATCACATGTGAAATGAATCGCCAGTCCAGGTTCGATGCATGATACAGGACACTCGTGGCTGGTGCACTGGAGTGACCCAGAGGGATGAGATGGGGAGGGAGGCGGGAGGGGGGTGCAGGATGCAGAACACGTGTACACCCATGGTGGATTTATGTTGATGTATGGCAAAACGAATACAATATCGTAAAGTAATTAGCCTCCAATTAAAATAAATTTATATTTAAAAAAACAAAGTGAGGGTAAATATTTTTATATTAGACAAAATAGACTTTTAGCCAGACATGGTAACAAGACACAAAAAGATCATTATATGATGATAAAGGAGTGAGAAAATAATTGCAAATGAAACAACTGACAAAGGATTATTCTCTAGAATATATAAGCAGCTCATATAGCTCACTTCAGTACTCTTGCCTGGAAACCCCATGGATGGTGGAGCCTGGTGGGCCGCTGTCTATGGGGTCGCACAGAGTCGGACATGACTGAAGCAACTTAGCAGCAGCAACAGCATATAGCTCAACATCAGGAAAACAAGCAGATCAATTGAAAAATGGGCAGAAGATCTAAACAGACATTTCTCCAAGGAAGACATACAGATGGCTAATAAACACATGGAAAGAAGTTCAACATCACTCATTATTAGAGAAAAGCAAATCAAAACTACAATGAGGTATTATCCCACACCGGTCAGAATGCCCATCATCAAAAAAAATCTATAAACAATAAATGGTGGAGAGGGTGTGGAGAAAAGGGAACCCTCTTGCTCTGTTGGTGGAAATGTAAACTGATACAGCCACTATGGAGAACAGTAAGAAGATTCCTTAAAAAACTAGGAATAAAACTAACAAATCACCCAACAATCCCACTACTGACCATACACCCCAATGAAACCATAACTGAAAAAGACACATGTACCTCAATGTTCATTGCAGCATTATCTACAATAGCTAAGACATAGAAGCAACTTAGATGTCTACTGACAGATGAATGGATAACGAAGTCATAGTACATATATAAAATGGAATATTACTCAGTCATAAAAAAAGAATGCATTTGAGTCAGTTCTAAAAAGGAGGATGAACCTAGGGCCTATTATACAGACTGAAGTAAGTCATAAAGAGAAAAACAGATATCATATACTAACACACATATATATATAGGAACCTAGAAAGATGGTACTGATGAACCTATATGCAGAGCAGCAATGGAAATGCAGACATAGTGAACAGACTTGTGGACAGTGTGGGAAGGAGAAGATGGGATGAATTGGGAGAGTAGCACTGAAGCATATACATTACTATGTGCAAAAGTGATAGTCAGTTGGAATTTGCTGTATGACACAGCACGTTCAAATCTGGTGCTGTGTGACAACATAGAGGGGTGGGATGGGTGGGAGGTGGGAGGGAGGTTCATGAGGGAGGGTCTATATATATACCTATGACTGATTCATGTTAATGTATGGTAGAAACCAACACAATATTATAAAGCAAGTATCTTTCAGTTGAAAATAAATAAAAATTTAAAAATCATTAATATCTGCACACACAACATGGAACAACAACATTTGTTAAGCAAACAGTAACAGATCTGAAGAAAGAAATACAAAACAATACAATCATAGAAACTTCAATACCCCAAAGTCAGCAATGGACACATCATCCAGACAGAAAATATAAAAGGAAAAAATGCACTTGAATGATACATTAATCTAAATGAAACTGAAAGAAATTTATAGAACATTTCATCCAACAGCATCAGAATACACATTCTTCTAAAGAGCAGACAGCAAATCCTCCAAAGTAGATCATAATGACAGGACATGAAACAGGTGTTAGTAAATTCAAGAAGTGTAAAATCATAGCAAGTGTCTTTTCTGACCACAGTGGTGTGAACCTAGAGATCAACAACAGGACAGATGAAATATCTACAAATATGTGGACAATAACTAAATGACAAAACTCTCAAACAACCAGTCAGTGAAGAAGTCAAAAGGGAAATTAAACAGTATCTTAAATGAAAATGGAAACACAGCATACCAAAACAAAGCAGTTCTGAGGAGAAAATTTAGTGCTAAATGCACATGTTAAGAAATCAGAAAGAAATAAAATAACTAATTTTACACCTCTAAGAACTAGAAGAAGAACAAATTATTGACAACATGAGCAGACGAAAGGAAGCAATAAAGATCAGAGTGGAAATAAATGAAATAGACCAGAAAAACAATAGAAAAGATTAACACCCCTAAAATCAGTTTCTGAAAAGATAAATAAAACTGACAATATTTTTTGCTAGACTAACAAAGAAAGAAAAGAGAGGCAAATAAAATTAGAATGAAAGAGGAGATATTAAAATTGATACTACAAAATCCATATGATTATGAGACTACTATGAACATTTATACATCAATAAATTAGATAACCTAGAAGAAATTGACAAGTTCCTACAAACACACAACCTACCAAGACTAAATCTAGAAGAGGCTTTTGCTGACCAGATCAATAATGAGTAAGGAAACTAGTCATCAAAAACTTCCCAACATAGAAAACCTTATGATTAGATATCTTCACTCATCAAAAACCTCCCAACATAGAAAACCCTATGATTAGATATCTTCACTGATGGATTCTACCAAACATTTAAAGATTAACACCAACTTTTCTATCAGTTCAGTTCAGTAGCTCAGTCATGTCCGACTCTTTGCAACACTATGAACCGCAGCATGCCAGGCCTCCTTGTCCATCACCAACTCCCAGGGTCCACCCAAACCCATGTCCATCGAGTCAGTAACCCCATCCAACCATCTCATCCTCTGTGGTCCCCTTCTCCTCCTGTCTTCAATCTTTCCCAGCATCAGTGGCTTTTCATATGAGTCAGTCCCTCACATCAGGTGGCCAAAGTATTGGAGTTTCAGCTTCAACATCAGTCCTTCCAATGAACACCCAAGACTGACCTCCTTTAGGATGGACTGGTTGGATCTCCTTGCAGTCCAAAGGACTCTCAAGAGTCTTCTCCAACACCACAGTTCAAAACCATCAATTCTTCGGTGCTCAGATTTCTTTATAGTCCAACTCTCACATCCATACATGACAACTGGAAAAACCATAGCCTTGACTGGATGGACATTTGTTGGCAAAGTAATGTCTCTGCTTTTGAATATACTATCTAGGTTGGTCATAACTTTTCTTCTAAGGAGTAAGCGTCTTTTAATTTCATGGCTGCTATCACCATCTGCAGTGATTTTGGAGCCCCAAAAAATAAAGTCTGACACTGTTTCCACTGTTTCCCCATCTACCTGCCATGAAGTGATGGGACCGGATGCCATGATCTTCATTTTCTGAATGTTGAGCTTTAAGCCAATTTGTTCACTCTCCTCTTTCACTTTCATCAAGAGGCTTTTTAGTTCATTTTCACTTTCTGCCATAAGGGTGGTGTCATCTGCATATCTGAGGTTCTTGATATTTCTCCCGGCAATCTTGATTCCAGCTTGTGCTTCTTCCAGCCCAGCGTTTCTCATGATGTACTCTGCATAGAAGTTAAATAAGCAGGGTGACAATATACAGCCTTGACGCACTCCTTTTCCTATTTGGAACCAATCTGTTGTTCCATGTCCAGTTCTAACTGTTGCTTCCTGACCTGCAAACAGTTTTCTCAAGAGGCAGGTCAGGTGGTCTGGTATTCCCATCTCTTTCAGAATTTTCCACAGTTGATTGTGATCCACACAGTCAAAGGCTTTGGCATAGTCAGTAAAGCAGAAATACATGTTTTTCTGGAACTCTCTTGCTTTTTCCATGATCCAGCAGATGTTGGTAACTTGATCTCTGGTTCCTCTGCCTTTTCTAAAACCAGCTTGAATATCTGGAAGTTCACAGTTCACATATTGCTGAAGCCTGCCTTGGAGAATTTTAAGCATTACTTTACTAGTATGTGAGATGAGTGTAACTGTGCAGTAGTTTGAGCATTCTTTTGCATTGCTTTTCTTTGGGATACTTTCTATAAAATTGAAGAGCAGGAAACACTTCCAAACTCATTTTTACAAGATCAACATTACCCAGACGCAAAAACAAGATTAAGAATACTGTAGAAGAAAAATATAGACCAATATCCCAGATGAATACAGATGCAAAAATTCTCAACAAAATATTAGCAAACTGAATTCAAGAATACATTAAAAGAATAATATACCTTGACCAAGTACAATTTATCCCTGGGATGTAGTGATGTTTCAACATACACAAATCAATAAAAGTGATATATCACATTAAAAAATGAAAGAAAAATCATAGGATTATCTCAATTGATGCAGAAAAAGGATTTCACACAAAAAAAGTATCATTTAATGATAAAAAATCCTTGACAGATTGTGTATATAAAGAACGTTCCTTAAAGACCTTATATGACACACCCACAGGTTACATGGTTGAAAGTTGAAAGCTTTTCCACTAAGATCAGGAACATAGAAAGCGTGCCCATTCTCACTAGTGTTATTCAATATACTACTAGAAGTCCTAGCTAGAGCAATTAGGCAAGACAAACAAATATAAAGCATCCTAATCAGAAAGGAAGAAGCAAAACTGTCATTACTTGCAGATGATATGATCTTATATATAAAAAATCTCAAAGGTTCAACCAAAAAATGTTGAAACGAATCAACAAATTCAATAAAAATGCAGGCTATAAAATAAACATCATCATTTTAAGTCACTACCTACCTAGTAGAAGCACAAGCTGGAGAAATATCAATAACCTCAGATATGCAGATGACACCACCCTTATGGCAGAAAGTGAAGAGGAACTAAAAAGCCTCTTGATGAAAGTGAAAGAGGAGAGTGAAAAAGTTGCCTTAAAGCTCAACATTCAGAAAACGAAGATCACGGCATCTGGTCCCACCACTTCATGGGAAATAGATGGGGAAACAGTGGAAACAGTGTCAGACTTTATTTTTTGGGGCTCCAAAATCACTGCAGATGGTGATAGCAGCCATGAAATTAAAAGACGCTTACTCCTTGGAAGGAAAGTTATGACCAACCTAGATAGCATATTCAAAAGCAGAGACATTACTTTGCTGACTAAGGTCCATCTAGTCAAGGCTATGGTTTTTCCAGTTGTCATATATGGATGTGAGAGTTGGACTGTGAAGAAAGCGGAGTGCCAAAGAACTGATGTTTTTGAACTGTGGTGTTGGAGAAGACTCTTGAGAGTCCCTTGGACTGCAAGGAAATCCAACCAGTCCATTGTGAAGGAGATCAGCCCTGGGATTTCTTTGGAAGGAATGATGCTAAAGCTGAAGCTCCAGTACTTTGGCCACCTCATGCGAAGACCTGACTCATTGGAAAAGACTCTGATGCTGGGAGGGATTGGGGGCAGGAGGAGAAGGGGACGACCGAGGATGAGATGGCTGGATGGCATCACTGACTCGATGGATGTGAGTCTGAGTGAACTCCGGGTATTGGTGATGGACAGGGAGGCCTGGCATGCTGCGATTCATGGGGTCACAAAGAGTCAGACCTGACTGAGTGACTGAACTGAACTGAACTGAACTGAACTACCTAGTCAGCTATACGACCTAATGTATGACACTTATTTGTGTTTCAGTTTCTTCATCTTTACAGATTATTTATATCTCAGTTCCTTCACTTATACAATTTAAAAATTAAGCATCTAACAGAAAAAAAATTCTGAAATCTGTTGCACTTATTATATACTAAAAATAAAACATCTGAAAAAGAAAGGAGGAAATCTTTCACATTCACAATAGCATCAAAAGTAATAAAATGCTTAGGAATAAATTTAATCAAGGATGTGAATGATCTATATAACAAGAACAAGATTTTGTTCAAAGAAATCAAAGATGACACAGGCAAATGGAAAGATATCCCATGTTGATGAATTGGAAGAATTAATATTGTTAAAATACCCCTATCTACCCAAAGCCATCTATAAATTCAAAGCAGTTCCCATAAAAATTCCAGTGTTATTCATCTCAGAAATAGATCATAAAATCCCAACATTTGTATACAGCTCCAAAAGACTCAAAATAACCAAAACAATCATGAGAAAGAACAAAGAAGTAAGGCATCACACATCCTGGTTTCAAACTATAGTACAAATCTATAGTAATTAAGACAGTATGGTACTGGCATAAAAATAGACACAAAAACCAATGGAAAAGAAGAGAGAGCCCAGAAATTAATCTCCACCTATATGGTCAACTAATATTTGGCGAGGGAGCCAAGAACACTCAGTAGGGAAAGGGTAGTCTCTTCAACAAATGGCATTGCAAAAACTGGATAACCACATGCACAAATATGAAATCAGGTCCCTATATTACACCACTTACAAAGATCATTTGGCCGTAACATTTGTTAACTCATCTTATGACACACGAAGAATCAAATTTCTGCTCTAAATGATGTTCTTCCTTGTTTATTAAAAATACTAGGGAAATGGTTTCGTTTAGGAGAATCTTGGCTTAAAACTTTATTAATGACATGGTCATTCCTACTGTCAATTTTGATCACATCTATAGCTCTCTATAAATGGACATACACAATGCACATGCAAGCTAAAATTGCACTAAGTGCTACTGGACAACTTGGAATTGACTGCTAGTCCTTGCCAGACATCTTACTAGCATATCCTACTGAAAGAAAAAAAAAAAAAACAGGCCATTAAGACCCAACACTGAGGGACATGATGGATCAAAGGCAGGTAAGCAACCACTCTGGCATTGAGGGACCAACTATTTTATCACCTAGTGCTTTCTAACAAAAAAAGTATCAAAAGGGGGAAATTGATGAAATAAAATTTATATTCTATGGCAAAGCAAGAAAAACTTTGAACATAATATTTTTCTTTGCCCATTCAGGTCTCTTTCCTTCCCTTTACTGGGTATTGTGCATCTGCATTAACCAGACCTCCTGAGGATATAATATTCCTTTTTAATCTCATAAAGAGTCACAAATTCTGAGGACACAATCTTCCTTCTTATTATTATAAGGGGACACAATGACCCATGATCTGCCAATCCACTTTGTATGTGTAGATATGGATTGTTTAAACTGTCAGCACATCATTTGACATATAAACTTCTGTCTCAAAAACTTATATAACTGTGCTTTGACCTCTAATGGGTGGAACAGTCCTGAGAACTTTCTGAAAGACTGTCTCCCAGGTAATAATCTTCAGGTTGGCTCAAATAAAATTTTCCATTTCTTTCTTAGAGCAACTAATTTTTTTTTCATTGACACTTGAAAACTCTTATTATCCTTCAAGACTCAAACATCACCTCCTCTATCAAGTCTTCTTTGACTTCTTTACCCCAAATGCCACCAACATCCTTTCTACTCATGTTAACAATTTGCTCACTTGTCAATTTTCCAATTCCTCTCTCCTGAATCTATTTAACCTTTCTCTAACCTGTGCCCTTACCCACAAAATGGGTATAACCCTACTGGGAATTTAAGTGAGACACATGCAAAGTTTAGTGTGGGCCCTAGCATATGGTAAGTGATCAACCAGTAATAGATGTTAGCTAGAACTTTGTCTGCCTCCCAGCTACCTCCAGGGCAAGGTTGAGGTCTTATATTTGTGTATTCCCATCCTGTAGCACAGAGCTATCCACATAGAGGGCTTCCAAGGCATGTATGTTGAATAAGTGAGTGTTTAATGAATCAGTTTTGTTTCCTCCTTTCAAAACTATCTGCTTTATATAAGCAGAAATGGTTAATATATAGTCAGGTTTAAATAACCTACAGCAGAAAAGGACTCTGAACCCTGTTGAGTATTTTCTGCTCTGCTACCATACCATCACTGATCAGCAAAAGTGCCCCAAGCCCATAGTCCTATTATAAAGACCAGCTTTCCAAGAACATAATAGAGGCTATCTTATCTCATTATCAGGTTACATTAAGTGGATAATAATATTCGTTGAGGCCTATCTGTTTCCCTGAAACACTATGGAGGGAGAATACTGACCTTGCAGCTTCTCCAGATGCTACTTTGGTCCCATCCATATTATCACCAATGAGTCGGTGATGGCATCATTGACTCAATGGACATGAGTTTGAAACAACTCTGAGAAACAATGAATGACAGGGAAGCCTGGCATGCTGCAGTAAATGGGCTCACAAAGAGACATGACTGAGCAACTGAACAACAACAAATATTATCACCAAAGGAAAAGAGTTCTCTAACCTCACTTTTCCATAACTCTACTCCATTCTCCTCCAACCCACATTATACTGATACTCATTACCTGCCTTTTGTTATATGACTCTTCCTGCTTAGACTATCTTTTCCCCTTAAGTCTGGCTATTCAGATCTTACCTATACTTCAAGCCTTCACAGAAAAAAAATGAATTGGGTATCATGCTCTGTTATAAGAGTTTATCAAAAAGAGAAGAATGGAGTCGAAGGAAAGGTGGAGGTGGAGTAGTACATGTTGTAAGAGGAGAAGGAACACATGGAATTCCTGATAGCATGAACAAAGACATGATGTTTGTGAAAGATCATGGCATGTTCGAGAAGTAACTGTTAGCTTAATGTGATTCCTGTGATAAGGAAGTCACAGGCAATAAACATGAAAGGTAGGTTAAGGACAAATTTTGAAGTATCTTACTAAAAGGCAAGGATTTAATCCTATAAGTGAAGGGGAGTTTGAATAATTCTAAACATAGGATTGTCAAGATAAAAACATGTATTTTAGAAATATCCTAAAATGTAGACTACACTGGAAATTATATTACTTTGCTAGGACTGCAACATCAAAGTCCTAAAACCCAGGGGATTTAACAACAAAAATGTATTGTCTCACAGTTATGAAGGCTGTAACTCTGAAACCAAAGTGCCATCAGGTTTGGTTCCTCCTGAAGGTTCTGAGAGAAGAATCTGTTCTAGGCCTCTCTCCTTGGCTTACAGATGACTGTCTTCTCCCTGTGTCTCTCCAGATCATCTTTCCTCTATGAGTCTTTCTGTCCAAATTTCCCCTTTTCATAAGGATACCAGTCATATTGGATTAGGGCTTGTCCTAACTATTTCATTTTAACTTGATTACCTCTGTAAATACCCCATCTCCAAATACAGTCACATTCTATGGTACCAGAAATTAGGAATCCAATATATTTTGAGAGACATAATTCAACATATAACAAAGGTCACAGAGATTGCTGCTGCTGCTGCTGCTGCTGCTAAGTCACTTCAGTCATGTCCGACTCTGTGCAACCCCATAGACGGCAGTCCACCAGTCTCTGCTGTCCCTGGGATTCTCCAGGCAAGAACACTGGAGTGGGGTGCCATTTCCTTCTCCAATGCATGAAAGTGAAAAGTGAAAGTGAAGTCACTCGGTTGTCTCCGACTCTTAGCGACCCCACAGACTGCAGCCCACCAGGCTCCTCTGTCCATGGGATTTTCCAGGCAAGAGTACTGGAGTGGGGTGCCATTGCCTTCTCTGGTCACAGAGATTAGAGGGAGATAAAACAACAGTAAGGGGCTATGTTAATAGGCCAGGTCCATACATGATGGAAAATTACTCAAAGACATTACAAGTAGGAATGGAGAGGATACAAAGATTTAAGAAGGAGAATCTAGAAGCTATGGAGAAGAAAGAGTCATAGATGACCCTAGACTTTATTGCTAGGCTTTTATTGTTTGGTTAATTATGTGACTGTTGGTCAAGGAGAGAAACTGGAGTCAGGGAGTTTGATGTTGAATTCAATTTTAAACATATTAAGTGTAGAGATGTCAAGTTAAGATGTCTGATTAACAGACAAATGGATGGGTCCAGGATAAGAAAAAGCATTCAGCTGGAGATGAAGACTGTCATATAGGCTATATAAATGGCAGTTGAAATCCTTAAGTGGATAAGATGATCTAAATAAGGAGTATAGAGTAGCAAGATAAGAGAATAAAAAGAGCAATCAGAGAGGTTCATGGAAATCCACGGTAGAGTATTATCACAGAAGACACGGAATGAAAGGCTTTAAAGATGGAAGGAAAGTACAACCTTAAATGTAGTAAAGCCAAGTATGTTGAAAACCTAAAGAGAGAGTACATGACATGACATTTAGGAGATCTTCAGGTAACTCTTGCGAGAGTAGTTTCAATAATGATCTAAATGGAAACTGTCAAAAAATAGGGTGGTAATTTGAGTAAGGGCTGTTAAATAAAGATTGACTTAGGAAATAAATGTGTTTGCAAACTAAAGACTAGGCAGTAGAGCATAATAATCAAGGTGTAGACTTTATAGACCTGGGTTCAAATCTCACATCTGCTCTTTCCAAGTTGTATAAACTTAGGCAAATTGCTTGATTTTTCTGTCTCAATTTCCCTAACTGAAAAATTGGGAAAACAACAGTACCTACTAAATAGGATTATTGTGAACATTATATGAATTGATAAATGCAAAGTGTTCAATAGACAGCTTGGCCACAGAGTAGGTATTCAATATTGCTTCCCTGATAGTTCAGTTGGTAAAGAATCCGCCTGCAATGCAGGAGACCCCAGTTCTATTCCTGGGTTGGGAAGATCCCCTGGAAAAGGGATAGGCTACCCGCTCCAGTATTCTTGGGCTTCCCCTGTGACTCAGCTGGGAAAGAATCTGCCTGCAATGCAGGAGACCTGGGTTCGATCCCTGAGTTGGGAAGATCCCCTGGAGAACGGAAAGGCTACCCACTCCAGTATTCTGGCCTGGAGAATTCCATGGACTGCATAGTCCATGGGGTTTCAAAGAGTTGACAGGACTGAGCAACTTTCACTTTCACTTTTCACTTTCAGGTATTTAATAAATGTTATCTATATAAGGTGGGAATGGTTGGATGGGTGGAAGAACCAAAGAAAAAGGAATTGAAGAAGAAGAAGCTGATGGAACAACTTTTCAGAAGGTATGGGAGAGAATGAATCCTCTTTAACTTACTAGCTCTGTGTCCTTTGGTAAGGCACTTTACATTCCTGTGCCACAGTTTCCTATTCTGTAAAATGTAAATGATAATATTGCTGACCTCACAAGGTTATTGTGAGAATTAAATTAAATGATACATGAAACACACTTCCCTACTGTGAAGAACTTGAGGAGAAGAATAGTATATAATCTACATGAAATTATGTGTGCCAGCAAGACTGAAATTTAAAAAAAAAAAAAAAAACAAGTTTTTAAGTGAATAATTTTCACAATTTCATGCTAGAGTGAAACAGTGTTATACAATCTTGTGAATGTTTTTTTAACAAGGTTAAACATTCTTCTAGTGCTACTAAATTTATTGTGAATTTTTAAATTAAATTATGCTGAAAATATTTTTTGTATTTCAGTAGTTTCAAATATGTTTGAAATCCTTTTCAGATAATTGTTATGAAACAATGGCTAGTATAAAATTAAATTAGTTACATGAATTCAGCAATAAGCTTATTAATTTTTTCAAATCATAATATCATAAATTCAAATATCAAAATCATAAAATCATAATCTATCTTGATTGTGTTAAGACAAACAACTGAAGATTTATCCTTACAAGAGAAGAATTTTAAATATAATTGTTGATTATTTATCTTCTTTAAAAATGACTCCCTATCTCACTCAGAATAAAATCCAAAGTATTTAGAAGATCCTATAAGATCTGACACTTCTCTGTCTCTCTGAAATCATGTGCTACCACTCTCCTCTTCACTCCAGTGATACTGGCTTTGCTATTTCTTGAACACATCAAGCCTTTGAAATTCTATTTTCTCTGTCAAGAATACTCTTCCCTTGGGTATTCCCATGGCTAGTTCTCTCGTTTTATTCATATATATTCTTAAAAATCATCATATCAGAGAAGCCCTCCTTGACTCTTTATTAAATAGCTCTCCTCAATCCCTCTGCTATCTTATTCAACGGCCCCCCCCAAAAAAAATCCATCCACTAACATACCCTCATTAGAATACAGTCTCCAAAAAGGCAGGGGACTTGTCTTGCAGACTCTCCAGACTCTTGTGCAGTGATGGCACAGAGTAGGTTCTCAGTAAGTATTTGTTGAATTAATGAATGAATCTCATAACACAATGTACTTTCCTATTGATACCTTTGTCTTTCATAGGTCCTTATCCTTGAACGCTGAGAAAAAACCAGGAAGAAACTCAGACCAAAGTAAATGTAGGCATAGGCTATACTAGTCTAAGCAAGAACAGTCTAGGCTACCGGATTCCAGAAGCGGAGTTGGGGGATCGAAACTAGTGCTTGTGACATAG
The DNA here is from genome assembly GCF_001704415.2 of Capra hircus. Lineage (NCBI taxonomy): Eukaryota > Metazoa > Chordata > Mammalia > Artiodactyla > Bovidae > Capra > Capra hircus. The sequence goes on along the minus strand of NW_017189516.1, from coordinate 25,271,963 downwards.
AGAGAGAGGACAAAGTGTTCTTTCTGCAATTATTTCTTACGAAGCCCTTTTGCCTCTGTGTAGACAAAAACTGTCTGCAAGCCCAGAAAGCAGAATGAATGACAACAAACTAATTTCTCTGGGAAAGTCACTTGAAACCTTTCTATTGCTTGCCTATAATAACTGTTAGTAGGTTCACAAAACTTTCACTGTCCTAGGAAGAGATTAACCATATTTCATCAATCATATTTTATGACAGCTATATCCTGCATCTAGAAACTTTCCCAAAGAAAAACCAACATAAACACAAAGGGACAATCAAATATTAAAATAGAAGTACAGCAATGCCTAACATATTCCATGGTTATCAAATTTAGAAGGTTGGATGTGGAGTCAGCACACAGTTCCTTCCCACTCTCCATGGCAGGGTGTGGGTAGCAGATTTTAGTGTGTGTGACAAGTACAAGTGGCTCTTGGCTCTAGAACAGGATTGTACTCCCACTGGTGAAAGTAGCCAGGAGGGTTCCATTTGAATTCATGTTTTCTTTGTTTCTAGGACCCCATAGACCAGTGACTTTAGAGAGAAAGAACACTGAGGCTTTCTTCTTTATCTGAATCCAGTGGATTCAATGTTATGGCCATTCAGAATAAGGTCATTTTGGGGTTTGGAAAACCAATTGAGAAAAGAAGGGATGGAGGAAGGTGCTTTAATAAATGGTGCTGAGAAAACCTAAAATGAATACAGGCCCTTAATGGGAGTTGACACTGGAGATGCACTGAAACCTAGCACATTAAAAAACAGAGGATCTCTGCCTTGCATTTAATACCAGAGATGACTGAACTGGTAAACTGCAGAGTGTTAGAAGCCATGACATTCCATTGACCAAATAGAAATGCATAGATACACACAGATAATTCATATCTAAAAAAAAAAAAAGACATCCAGAGTAAAATATTAGACCTAAAACCTTAAACATATTTTATTATCTTTGACATACAGGATATCATTAGGCCCCATCCAGACCTGCCATCCTCCTTAAGCAGAAACATTAGAAAAATAAACTTGCAAGAGATGCCACTGATCCGTATGAGGCCTTCTAACAAGTTTCCACCACACTAGTTCTTTTATTTAACAGCAGAAGGGAGCTGGTCAAGCCCTCCTGCCCAAGACAATCTTCCAGCCTGGACATGGACATGGGAATAACAGATCAGTCAAGGTAGCCTTAGCTTCCCTATTGAAACATCCTGCCCTTCTCTCTTTGCATGCCATTTTGACTTGAGTTCCTATCTCTTTCAGCTGAATCTCCCAGTCACTTGGGCTTGGGCATATGGATGCTTGGTACTAAAGACAAGACAATGAAGATGAATAATGGGAACCTTCACGTGACACATGCTTGATAAATGCTGAAATCGAATTCAACATTCGACTCTAGGAAGAAACCTTGGCCACCAATCAGTTAAGAAAGGAGTCAGTGACATCACTCTACATGGTCCTGACATATTACAGACATTCAGCAGTGGGATCAGTCACAGACAATGAACCTAGCTTTTGATAAATATTTGTAAAATAAATTATTTTTTCAAATCTTGATAAATTTTCCTCTTGAGCTAAAACTGCAAGGCCAGTTGACTCTGCAGTTAACTAATGTACAACTTGGCAGCATAGCCCAGGATGCACCCCCTGAGAATCAACTGGATATTAGAACAAGTTTGAAGGCTGGTATAAGGAGGAAAAACTTGCCTCTCTGTACAAATTCCCCCAACACACCTTGTGTCATAGTAAAGATGAGTCAGTGCCATCCTTTTCGAAATCGAATTTTCAGTATCTATTTCCCACAGCCGAACTGGTGCACTGCCACTTTAAGAAGCTGGGCAAGATGGAGCCCTCCCAACTCACAGCTAGAAGCTTTAAGCAGCCAGATAACGCGCTGGATTGTGACAAAAAGAAAAAAATGCCTGGAGGGGTAAGTCGAGGCTCTAAGAGCAGGAGAGGAAATCAAGGCTCTAATCAAACAACCAGCAAACTCTGAGCTTCCTATCCGGTGGATGGCAGCTCCGCTAGGCTTTAAAGCGCCACCCCTCCTCCGTTCCCCTCCCCTTCTTACCCCACCCTACCCGGTCCAACCCTCTGTGTCCTCCTTGAAAGAGTCTCCTTCGGTAAGGTGGCTCTTTGCCGCCCAGAGAATACCCCAGTGAGGGCAGCAAAAGGAAGGGGAGAGGGTGGGTAAGCAAAATGAAAGGGACTTACTTTCGGATTCTGCGCCTCCAAAGGCATCCTCTGCTCCCAGCCCTGGGCCAGGCCGATGGGGCGGGGCCGGGGTTGAGGTGGTGGACCCGGGGTCTTCACTCACTCGTACTACAAATCTAATTCAGTGGAGTTAGGAACGGGCACCGACTAAGGCCGGTGTACAGTAGGTTTTAATTATCTCAAAAGGAGATAGAAGGGTCTGAGAGAGTTGATCAGGGTAGGAATGGAGGTGAGCTCTAAAACCCTCCTGTCCTCCCTTTCCGGCTAGCTTCCCCCTGGCATTAGCGGTTTCAGGGGCTACGGTTTTCTTTTTTCTTCCTTTTGGTTTCTCCCAGCTGCCTGTCCCAGACCCCACCCAGCGGCTCCACCCCATCCACTGCTACACATTCTGTCAATCACCAGCCCCTTTAAAGCTGCACCGCACAACTTGGGTTTTCATCTCTCTTTGGCGGGCAGACAGAATCACGGGGTTCGTGGCATTTCCAACAATACCTCCGACCTCTCTGTTGAGTTTAGGAAGCTGATATTAGTTGCTAGTGGCGGCCTTCTCTCCCCCTCTGCCCCGAAGCTTGCACAGTCGGCTCCACCCAAGCTCCTTCCGGCGGGCCAGACCACCAAACCCCACCCCATCTCTTTTCTTTACTTTGTTTCTAGTTGTTTTTTTTTTTTTTTTTAATGGTTCTCTAGGCTTCCAGATCGCCAAGAAGGTTCCCGCAGCGCCCTCCTTGGCGCTGCTCAATCTCATAGTTTCTTTGCTGAAGTGGCTACAGAAGATTTCCTCTGCCTGGGCACTCTCCGTTTTGCCTGGCCCAATGTGTTCAGTCTTCTCTGTCTCATCTGTGTAAATCTCCAGGTTTATGAATACAATCAGAAAGGAGAAGGCAGTGATTCCCCAAAATGTGCTTCATTGCTCTTAGCCAAAACAAGCGCCCCCATTCCATAATTAGGCTGCACAAAGTTGGAGCAGGACCCTGAGGTCCCATCCACAGGTATTAGTGGAACTCTAGAATGACTCATCAGAAATCATGTTTAATGTCTTTCTCCGTTCCGGTTAATGGGAACATCTGGTTGTTCAGGCCAAAACGCAGAGACAATACTTTGCCAACAAAGGTGCATCTAGTCAAAGCTGTGGTTTTTCCAGTAGTCATGTATGGATGTGAGATAAAGAAATCTGAGTGCCAAAGAATTGATGCTTTTGAACTGTGGTGTTAGAGAAGACTCTTGAGAGTCCCTCGGTCAGCAAGGAGATCCAACCAGTCCATCCTAAAGGAAATCAGTCCTGAATATTCATTGGAAGTGCTGATGCTGAAGCTGAAACTCCAATACTTTGGTCACTTAATGTGAAGAACTGACACATTGGAAAAGATCCTGGTGTTGGGAAAGATTGAAGGAGGGAAGAGAAGGGGACGACAGAGAGTGAGATTGTTGGATGGCATCACCGACTCAATGGACATGAGTTTGAGTAAACTCCGGGAGTTGGTGATGGACAGGGAGGCCTGATGTGCTACAGTCCATGGGGTTGCAAAGAGTCAGAAAACAACTGAGCTACTGAACTGAACTGAATCCTTAAATCTTTTTCTTTTGTGCTTCATATCCAGTTCTTCAATAAATCCTGTTGGCCATTCTTTAAAATTTGTCCAAAATCGCTCACCATTTCCTGGTCCCATGCATGCATGCTAAGTTGTGTCCCATTCTTTGCAACCCCATGGACTGTAGTCCTCCAAGCTCCTCTGTCCATGGGATTCTCCAGACAAGAATACTGGAGGGGTTGCCATGCCTTCCTCCAGGGAATCTTCCCCACCTAGGGATCCAGCCCATCTCTTGTGTCTCCTGCATTGACAGTCAGATTATTTACCACTAGCGCCACCTAGGAAGCCCTTCCCGGTCCCAGACACCACCATCAATAGATCCAGCCCCTGCCTACCTCTTTGATGTGATTTATAAAAACATTGTATACTCTCCTCTAGCAACACTGGGGTTGGATGGCATCACCGACTCAATGGACATGAGTTTGAGCAAGCTCCAGGAGGTGGTGGAGGACAGGGAAGCCTGGAGTGCTGCAGTCCATGGGGTCACAAAGAGTCGGACATAACTGGGTGGCTGAACAGAACAGCAACAGCAACACTGATCTCCTTTTTATACCCATATGCTAGGATCTGTCTGACCTGAGGAACTTTGCACTTCCTTTTCTTTCTACCTGGTTCTACCCATGGTGGGCCTCTATATCCTTCAGAACTCAGGAAAGAGAGATTAAAGTAAGTTGGATGGCCCAGGCATTCTCTGTGACCTTATCCCTTCCCTTTTTATTTTTATCACAACACTGATCACAGTCTAAGACAATATTATATGTGTGTTTGCTTCTGTGGTAACATGTATTTCCCACTAGAGTATAACTTCAGTAAGAACAGGGACTTAATCTATTTTGTTCTCTGCTCTGTCAGCATACTGAACAGTGGCTGCCATATAGTGGGGGATCAATTAATATTTGTTGAAAGAATGATTGAAGGCAGGTTCCTCTTACATCTACCTGAATGTTATTTTGTTTTTAAACAACAAACAAAAAAGACAGAAAAGAGAAATGAACCTGGTTATGAAACACTGGCCCCATGTATTCCCTCTTAGAACATCTGGATACCTGTCTCTGAGCAAAGTTAGCCATGATTGGAGCAGTAGTAGTGTGCTTTAGGGTTTAGGCTTTAGTGTGCTTTAGATTTTGCAGCTGATTGCTGGGGGTTGAATTCAGTGTTCTTAGTTTTGTCATGTCAGTGCTAAAGAGCATAGTTCTCGAGGGCCTGACTCATTTGAATTAATAAAATTTTGTCTTTAAATGTGTTCCTTTTTTGGAGTCAAATTATCTATACGTTCTGTCATACCTACTCCCCCAAGTATATAGTAAAACTCATTGGATTCCCACTACTTCCCAATGAAGTTGTTGTTCAGTTGTTCAGTCATGTCTGACTCTTCATGACCGCATGGACCACAGCACGCCAGGCTTCCCTGTCCTTTAACATCTCCCAGAGTTTGCTCAAACTCACATCCATTGAGTCAGTGATACCATCCAACAATCTCATCCTCTGTTGTCCCCTTCTCCTCCTGCCTTCAATCATTCCCAGTGTCAGGGTATCTTCCAATGAATTCACTCTTCACATCAGGTGGCCAAAGTATTAGAGACTCAGCTTCAGCATCAGTCCTTCCAATGAATATTCAGGGTTGATTTCCTTTAGGATCTACTGGTATGATCTCCATGCTTTCCCAGGAACTCTCAAGAGTCTTCTCCAGCACTACAGCTCAAAGGCATCATCTCTTCGGTGCTCAGCCTTTTGTTTTGTCTAGCTCTCACATCCATACATGACTACTGGAAAAACTAGAACTTAGATGATACAGACCTTTGTAGGCAAAGTAATGTCTCTGCTTTTTAATATGCAGTCTAAGTTTGTGATTGCTTTTCTTCCAAAGAACAATCGTCTTATAATTTCATGGCTGCAGTCACCAACCATGGTGATTTGGAAGCTGAAGAAGTAAAGTCTCTCATCATTTCCATTTTTATCCATCTATTTGCCCTGAAGAGTCTCTCATCATTTCCATTTTTCCCCATCTATTTGCCATGAAGTGATGAGAGCGGATGCCATGAGCTTTGCTTTTTGAATGTTGATGGTGCATATTTCAGTGATATTCTCTCATATTGTCTCCCACTTGCCTTCTCCCACATAGTCCAAAAGTCTGTTCTTTATATCTGTATCTCTTTCTAAATTTCATATCTATGCATTAATATACTGTACTGATGTTTCTCTTTCTGACTTACTTCACTCTGTATAATAGGCTCCAGGTTCACCTCATTAGAAATGACTCAGATGTGTTCTTTTTTATAGCTGGGTAATATTACATTCTGTATATGTACCACAACTTCCTTATCCATTCATCTGCCAATTGACGTCTAGGTTGCTTCCATGTCCTAGCTATTGTGAACAGTGCTGCAATGAACCTGGGATACACGTCTTTATTTTTATTTATGTTTTTTAATTTTAAATTTTTAAAAAAATTTATATTTTTTAATTAGAGGCTAATTACTTTACAATATTCTCTTGGTTTTGCCATACATCAACATGAATCCACCACAGGTGTACACGTGTTCCCCATCCTGAACCCCTCTCCCACCTCCCTCCCCATACCATCCCTCTGGGTCATGCCAGTGCACCAGCCCCAAGCATCCTGTATCCTGCATCGAACATGGACTGGCGATTCATTTCATATATGATATTATACATGTTTCAATGCCATTCTCCCAAATCATCCAACCCTCTCACTCTCCCACAGAGTCCAAAATACTGTTCTATACGTGTCTCTTTTGCTGTCTCGCATACAGGGTTATCGTGACCATCTTTCTAAATTCCATATATGTGCATTAGTATACTGTATTGGTGTTTTCCTTTATGGCTTACTTCACTCTATATAATCGGCTCCAGTTTCGTCCACCTCATTAGAACTGATTCAAATGGATTATTTTTAATGGCTGAGTAATACTCCATTGTGTATATGTACCACACCTTTCTTATCCATTCATCTGCTGATGGACATCTAGGTTGCTTCCATGTCCTGGCTATTATAAACAGTGCTGCAATGAACATTGAGGTACACGTGTCTCTTTCAGTTCTGGTTTCCTCGGTGTGTATGCCCAGCAGTGGGATTGCTGGGTCATAAGGCAGTTCTATTTCCAGTTTTTTAAGGAATCTCCACACTGTTCTCCATAGTTATTTTTGAAATTAGTTGTTTGTCAGTTGCTTCATTTGCATTATTTTCTCCCATTCTGAAGGCTCTCTTTTCACCTTGTTTATAGTTTCCTTTGTTGTGCAGAAGCTTTTAATTTTAATTAGGTCCCATTTATTTATTTTTGCTTTTATTTCCAGTATTCTGGGAGGTGGGTCATAGAGGATCCTGCTGTGATTTACACGTCTTTAAATTGTGGTTTCTGCAGAGGGTATGCCCAGCAGTAGCATTGCTCAGTTGTATGGCAGTTCTATTTCCAGTTTTTAAAGGATTCTCACAGCGTTCTCCATGGTGGCTGTACCAGTTTGCATTCCCACCAATAGCGTAAGAGAGTTACCTTTTTTCCACACCCTCTCTAGCTTTTATTGTTTGTAGACTTTTTGATGGCAGCCATTCTGACCAGTGTGAGATGATACCTCATTGTGGTCTTGATTTGCATTTTGCTGATAATGAGTGATGTTGAGAATCTTTTCATGTGTTTGTTAGCCATCTGTATGTATTCTTTGCAGAAATGTCTATTTAGTTCTTTGGCCCATTTTTTGATTGGGTCATTACTTCTTTCTGGTAATGAGCTGCCTGAGCTGCTTGTATATTTTGGAGACTAGTTCCTTGTCAGTTGCTTCGTTTCCTATTATTTTCTCCCATTCAAAAGGCTGCCTTTTCACCTTTCTTACAGTTTCCTTCATTGTGCAAAAAACTTTTCAATTTAATTAGGTCACATTTGTTTATTTTTGTTTTTATTTCCATTACTCTGCAACGTGGGTCATAGAGGATCTTGCTGTGATTTATGTCAGAGAATGTTCTACCTATGATTTCCTCTAAGAGTTGTGTAATTTCTGGTCTTACATTTCCGTTTACTCCATTTTGAGTTTATTTTTGTGTATGGTATTGGAAAGTGTTCTCGTTTCATTCTTTTACATATGGTTGAGTAGTTTTCCCAGCACCACTTATCAAGTTCAGTTCAGTTCAGACGCTCAGTCGTGTCCAACTCTTTCTGACCCCATGTCCATCACCTTGTCCATCACCAACATCCTTGTCCATCACAAACTCCTGGAGATCACTCAAACTCATATCCATTGACTCAGTGATGCCACACAGCCATCTCACCCTCTGTCGTCCTCTTCTCTTCCTGCCCCCAGTCCCTCCCAGCATTAGGGTCTTTTTCAGTGAGTCAACACTTCACATGAGGTGGCCAAAGTATTGGAGTTTCGGTTTCAGGATCAGTCCTTCCAATGAAGACCCAGGACTGATCTCCTTTAGGATGGACTACTTGGATCTCCTTGCAGTCCAAGGGACTCTCAAGAGTCTTCTCCAACACCACAGTTCAAAAGCATCAATTCTTCGCCACTCAGCTTTCTTCACAGTCCAACTCTCACATCCATACATGACTACAGAAAAAACCATACCCTTCACTAGACAGACCTTTATTGGCAAAGTAATATCTCTGCTTTTCAATATACTATCTAAGTTGGTCATAATTTATCTTCCAAGGAGTAAACGTCTTTTAATTTCAGGGCTGCAATCACCATCTATAGTGTTTTTGGAGCAACCAAAAGTAAAGCCTGACACAGTTTCCAGTGTTTCCCCATCTATTTTTCATGGAGTGATGGGACCAGATGCCATGATCTTCGTTTTCTGAATGTTGAGCTTTAAGCCAACTTGTTCACTCTCCACTTTCACTTTCATCAAGAGGCTTTTTAGTTCCTCTTCACTTTCTGCCATAAGGGTGGTGTCATCTGCATATCTGAGGTTACTGATGTTTCTCCTGGCAATCTTGATTCCAGCTTGTGCTTCTTCCAACCCAGTGTTTCTCATGATGTACTCTGCATAGAAGTTAAATAAGCAGGGTGACAATATACAGCCTTGACATACTCCTTTTCCTATTTGGAACCAGTCTGCTGTTCCATGTCCAGTTCTAACTGTTGCTTCCTGACCTGCATATAGGTTTCTCAAGAGGCAGGTCAGGTTGTCTGGTATGCCCATCTCTTTCAGAATTTTCCACAGTTTCTTGTGATCCACACAGTCAAAGGCTTTGGCATAGTCAATAAAGCAGAAATACATGTTTTTCTGGAACTCTCTTACTTTTTCCATAATCCAGCAGATGTTGGCAATTTGATCTCTGGTTCTCTGTCTTTTTCTAAAACCAGCTTGAACATCTGGATGTTCACGGTTCACATATTGCTGAAGCTTGGCTTGGAGAATTTTGAGCATCAATTTACTAGCAGGTGAGATGAGTGCAATTGTGTGGTAGTTTGAGCATTCTTTGGCATTGCCTTTCTTTGGGATTGGAATGAAAACTGACCTTTTCCAGTCCTATGGCCACTGCTGAGTTTTCCAAACTTGCTGGCATATTGAGTGCAGCACGTTCAGAGCATCATCTTCCAAAATTTGAAATAGCTCAACTGGAATTCCATCACCTCCACTAGCTTTGCTTGTAGCGATGCTTTCTAAGGCCCACTTGACTTCACATTCCAGGATGTCTGGCTCTAGGTGAGTGATCACACCATCGTTTTTACCTGGGTCAGGAAGATCTTTTTTGTACAGTTCTTCTGTGTATTCTTGCCACCTCTTCTTAATATCTTCTACTTCTTTCAGGTCCATACCTTTTCTGTCCTTTATCGAGCCCATCTTTGCATGAAATGTTCCCTTGGTATCTCTAATTTTCTTGAAGAGATCTCTAGTCTTTCGCATTCTGTTGTTTTCCTATACTTCTTTGCATTGATCCCTGAGGAAGGCTTTCTTATCTCTCCTTGCTATTCTTTGGAACTCTGCATTCAGATGCTAATATCTTTACTTTTCTCCTTCGCTTTTTGCTTCTCTTCTTTCACAGCTATTTGTAAGGCCTCCTCAGACAGTGATTTTGCTTTTTTGCATTTCTTTTCCATGGGGATGGTCTTGATCCCTGTCTCCTGTACAATGTCACAAACCTTTGTCCATAGTTAATTAGGCACGCTATCTATCAGACCTAGTCCCTTAAATCTATTTCTCACTTCCACTGTATATTCATAAGGGATTTGATTTAATCATACCTGAATGGTTTAGTGATTTTCCCTACTTTCTACAATTTAAGTCTGAATTTGACAATAAGGAGTTCATGATCTGAGCCACAGTCAGCTCCCGGTCTTGTTTTTGTTGACTGTATAGAGCTTCTCCATCCTTGGCTGTGAAGAATATAATCAATCTGATTTTGGTGTTGACCATCTGGTGATGTCCATGTATAGAGTCTTCTTTTGTGTTGTTGAAAGAGGGTGTTTGTTATGACCAGTGCATTCTCTTGGCAAAACTCTTTTAGCCTTGTCCTGTTTCATTCCGTACTCCAAGGCCAAATTTACGTGTTACTCCAGGTGTTTCTTGACTTCCTACTTTTGCATTCCAGTCCCCTATAATGAAAAGGACATCTTTTTTGGGTGTTAGTTCTAAAAGATCTTGTAAGTCCTTATAGAACCATTAAACTTCAGCTTCTTCAGTGTTACTGGTTGGGGCATAGGCTTGAATAACCTTGATATTGAATGTTTTGCCTTGGAAACGAACAGAGATCATTCTGTCATTTTTGAGATTGCATCCAAGTACTGCATCAGACTCGTTTGATAACCATGATAGCTACTCCATTTCTTCTAAGGCATTCTTGCCCACAGTAGTAGATATAATGGTCATCTGAGTTAAATTCACTCATTCCAATCCATTTTATTTCACAGATTCCTAGAATGTCGACGTTCACTCTTGCCATCTCCTGTTTGACCACTTCCAGTTTGCATTGATTCATGGACCTGACATTCCAAGTGCCTGTGCAATATTGCTCATTACAGCATCGGACCTTGTCTATCACCAGTCACATCCACAGCTGGGTATTGCTTTTTCTTTGGCTCCATCCCTTCATTCTTTCTGGAGTTATTTCTCCACTGATCTCCAGTAGCATATTGGGCACCTACTGACCCGGGGAGTTCCCCTTTCAGTATCCAATCATTTTGCCTTTTTGTGCTGTTCATGGGGCTCTTGAGGCAAGAATATTGAAGTGGTGGTTTGCCATTCCCTTCTCCAGTGGGCCACATTCTATCAGACCTCTCCACCGTGATCCTCCTGTCTTGCGTGGCCCCACACGGCATGGCTTAATTTCTTTGAGTTAGACAAGGCTGTGGTCCGTGTGATCAGATTGGCTAGTTTTCTGTGCTTATGGTTTCAGTGTGTCTGTCCTCTGATGCCCTCTCACAACATCTACAGTCTTACTTGGATTTCTCTTACCTTGGACGTGGGGTATCTCTTCACAGCTGCTGCAGCAAAGCGCAGCCACTGCTCCTTACCTTGGATGAGGGTTATCTCCTCACGGCTGCCCCTCCTGACCTTGGAAATGGAGTAGCTCCTCTCAGCCCTCCTGTACCCATGCAGCTGCTACTCCTTGGACGTGGTTTTGCTCCTCTCACCACTTATCAAAGGGACTGTCTTTTCTCCATTGTATATTTTTGCCTCCTTTGTCAAAGATAAGGTGTCCATAAGTATGTGGATTTATCTCTTGGCTTTCTATTTTTTTTCATTGATCTATATTTCTGTCTTTGTGCCAGTACCATACTGTCTGGATGACTGTAGCTTTGTAGTAGAGTCTGAAGTCAGGCAGGTTGATTCCTTCAGTTCCATTCTTCTTTCTCAAGATTGCTTTGGCTATTCAAGGTTTTTTTGTATTTCTATACAAACTGTGAAGTTATTTGTTCTAGTTCTGTGAAAAATATCGTTGGTAGCTTGATAGGGATTGCACTGAATCTATAGACTGCTTTGGGCAGTATACTCATGTTCACTAAATTTTTTCTTCCAACCCATGAACTTGCTGTATTTCTCCATCTATTTGTGTAATCTTTGACTTGTCACCCTGCTTATTTAACTTCTATGCAGAGTACATCATGAGAAACGCTGGACTGGAAGAAACACAAGCTGGAATCAAGATTGCCAGGAGAAATATCAATAACCTCAGATATGCAAATGACACCACCCTTATGGCAGAAAGTGAAGAGGAACTAAAAAGCCTCTTGATGAAAGTGAAAGAGCAGAGTGAAAAAGTTGGCTTAAAGCTCAACATTCAGAAAACAAAGATCATGGCATCTGGTCCCATCACTTCTTGGAAAATAGATGGGGAAACAGTGGAAACAGTGTCAGACTTTATTTTTTGGGCTCCAAAATCACTGCAGATGGTGACTGCAGCCATGAAATTAAAAGACGCTTACTCCTTGGAAGAAAAGTTATGACCAACCTAGATAGTATATTCAAAAGCAGAGACATTACTTTGCCGACTAAGGTCCATCTAGTCAAGGCTATGGTTTTTCCAGTGGTCATGTATGAATGTGAGAGTTGGACTGTGAAGAAGGCTGAGCACCGAAGAATGGATGCTTTTGAATTGTGGTGTTGGAGAAGACTCTTGAGAGTCCCTTGGACTGCAAGGAGATCCAACCAGTCCATTCTGAAGGAGATCAGCCCTGGGATTTCTTTGGAAGGAATGATGCTAAAGCTGAAGCTCCAGTACTTTGGCCACCTCATGCGAAGAGTTGACTCATTGGAAAAGACTTTGATGCTGGGAGGGATTGGGGGCAGGAGAAGAAGGGGACGACAGAGGATGAGATGGCTGGATGGAATCACTGACTCGATGGACGCTAATCTGAGTGAACTCCGGGAGTTGGTGATGGATAGGGAGGCCTGGTGTGCTGCGATTCATGGGGTCGCAAAGAGTCGGACACGACTGAGCGACTGAACTGAACTAAACTGAACTGACTTCTTTCATCAATGTGTTATAGTCTGCTATATACAGGTGCTTTGTTTCTTTAGGTAAATTTATTCCTAAGTATTTTATTTTTTTCATTGCAGTGGTTAATGGGATTGTTTCCTTAATTTCTCTTTCTGTTTTCTCATTGTTAATGTATAGGAATGCAAGAGATTTCTGTATATTAATTTTATATCCTGCAACTTTACTATATTCATTGATTAGCTCTAGTAATTTTCTGGGGTGTCTTTAGGGTTTTCTATGTAGAGGATCATGTCATCTGCAAACAGGGAGAATTTTACTTCTTCTTTTCCAACCTGGATTTTTTATTTATTTTCTGGTCCGATGACTGTGGCTAGGACTTCTGAAACTATATTGAATAGTAGTGGTGAGAGTGGACACCCTTGTATTATTCCTGATTTTAGAAGAAATGCTTTAAACTTTTTGCCATTGAGGATAATTTTTGCTGTGAGTTTGTTGTATATGGTTTTTATTTAGTTGAGGTATGTTCCTTCTATGGCTGCTTTCTGTAGTTTTTATCATAAATGGGTCTTTAATTTTATCAAAGACTTTCTCTGCATCTATTGAGATAATCATATGGTTTTTGTCTTTCAATTTGTTAATATGGTGTATCACATTGATTGATTTGCACATATTGAAGAATCCTTGCATCCCTGGGATAAAGCCCACTTGGTCATGATGTATGATCTTTTTAATATGTTGTTGGATTCTGTTTGATGGAATTTTGTTGAGGATTTTTGCGTCTGTTTTTCAGTGATATTGGCCTGTAGTTTCCTCTTTGCAGCAGTTCAGTTTAGATTCTGACTTGCTCTTATAGAATGTGCAAATTTTTGCTTCCACTGTTCTAGGCAGAGGTGTTAATAATTTGGCATCACCACAAGAACTTTATGTCAAGGGCATTCAGTTCTTGGTGAATGCTATACTTTGAAAATGTATAGCATATATTCCATTGATGATATTTTAGATCTAGGTGAAAACAGTAGGAGGCCTTTGGTTTTAAAGTATTGATGCTGTGCTTGGAAAGTTGAGAAGTAAGCAGTGACTTTTGCTTTGAGGTTGAAATGAGCTTGCATAGGAAGCTTGGAATCACTTCATTAGAAGCCACAGCTATCCTTTAAGTTATCAATGGCCCTTGGCCCTGCTATGGTCTTCTCCTACAGATAAGGTAAGGAAGAATCAGGGAAAACACACTACTTGATATCCTCAGCTGGTTTCCTCTGATGAGAAACTCAAAACTGAAACATGTACAGAAACATTATGGAGAACCCCATCAGACCATGAAGGGTTTGAATCAGCTTCAAATAAAGCCGTTTAGCTTGAAGCTTAGCCATTTAGTTTAGAAGATCCATGTAGATTTTCGAAGGAAACCCCCCCAAACCAACATGTCAGGGCAAGAGAAGACCCAAAACTAAAGCCTCTGGGGAGTCCTGGAATGAAGTCCTCACTAAAGGTGTCAAGGAGCCTTTTTTTGACTCTGATGTAGGTGAGAGATCTAATCTTCATCCTCTGCTGAGTGAGACACAAAGACAAAAGTGCAAATCAATTTCCATCAGTTTGACCTCATGCTCCTAGTGAAAGAATCCAAATCATATAGAGTTGAGGTAGAGTTGGGATGAAAAGTCACGTTTTGTACTACTGTAAACTTCACATGTATTAACTCACTTAATGCTCAGATTAGCCCTATAAAGCATATACTCTTAAATAATCCGTGTTTTAGAGGTTAGGAAGCAGAGGGACAGAAAGATTGACTAACTTGCCTGAAGTCATACAGCCAATAATGTATGAAGATTTTGGGATTCTAACTCGGGAGTCTGGCTGCAAAATCTGAGTACTTAATTACTAGCTTTATTACATCCCAGCCACCCAGTGAACTAATTCTATACATTAGTATCTCCTAATAATTCTTCATCCATGAATGTGGGACCAAAAACTCTCACCAAACTACATACAGGATTTTTATTACCCATACTGACATTACTTTTAAACCTTATTATGGAGAAAAAAGGCTACTGCCTCCTTCCTGACTTTGAGCTACACTGCAAGGCTTTAGCCTACAAAATTACTTAGGTTTCTCTACCTCCTCCCAGGGTATCAGGCCTATGAGACAGACTCTTACTATTGAGAGCTATTCCCAGAGGGCTAGGTACTGCCTCTTAAGCTGGCTGAGCTGGCTTGTAACTGGTCTCTTCCTGTGAACACACTTCAACTATCCTCACTCCAATCCCTTATAAAGGATTTTTTTTTCAATTTTCCTTTCCACAGTTGAACCCAAGCCAGGATGTGGATGAGCTCACTGTACTCCCTCCAGGCTCAGTTTGAAGTTTTTGGCCCATCATCAGGGGCTAAAATTTTGCCATACTTCCCCAAACATTCCTGCTCTGTTAGCTTCCATTATTTCCCCTGAATTTAGTTTCTCTAGTGGATATCTGGTGTTTTTACTGTCTCAGCAAGTGTCCCAACTTTAATTAGTTAATATCATCCTGATTTTATTCTTGGTAATTGCTTCTCCTTCCAGATTCCCTTTTGACCCAAACATCTGACTCCCATGTAAGAGGGTATATGCATGACTCAGGCCAAGTCAATTTGTTCCTGTGGCCATAGCAATTTGTATTGAAATGGATATGTAACCCATCTCAGGTAATGAGAGCCAGTCCTAGGAATCTTGAGGAAATACCATGAAACACTTGCTTGAAACTCACAATTTAGTTTCTTCCCTTCTCCCCTTCTCTGCCTTACTGCTCTTTGTCCCCTAGTACCTACCACATATTAGATGTTTCAAGATAAAGATATATAAAGTCATCAAGACAGTATGGTACTGGCACAAAGACAGAAATATAGATCAATGGAACAAAATAGAAAGCCAAGAGATAAATCCACACACATATGGACACCTTATCTTTGATAAAGGAGGCAAGAATATACAATGGAGTAAAGACAATCTCTTTAACAAGTGGTGCTGGGAAAACTGGTCAACCACTTGTAAAAGAATGAAACTAGATCACTTTCTAACACCGCACACGAAAATAAACTCAAAATGGATTGAAGATCTAAATGTAGGACCAGAAACTCTAAAACTCCTAGAGGAGAACATAGGCAAAACACTTTCCGACATATATCACAGCAGGATCCTCTATGATCCACCTCCCAGAATTCTGGAAATAAAAGCAAAAATAAACAAATGGGATCTAATTAAAATTAAAAGCTTCTGCACAACAAAGGAAACTATAAGCAAGGTGAAAAGACAGCCTTCGGAATGGGAGAAAATAATAGCAAATAAAACAACTGACAAACAACTAATCTCAAAAATATACAAGCAACTTATGCAGCTCAAGTCCAGAAAAATAAACGACCCAATCAAAAAATGGGCCAAAGAACTAAATAGACATTTCTCCAAAGAAGACATATGGATGGCTAACAAACACATGAAAAGATGCTCAACATCACTCATTATTAGAGAAATGCAAATCAAAACCACAATGAGGTACCACTTCACACCAGTCAGAATGGCTGCGATCCAAAAATCTGCAAGCAATAAATGCTGGAGAGGGTGTGGAGAAAAAGGAACCCTCCTACACTGTTGGTGGGAGTGCAAACTAGTACAACCACTATGGAGAACAGTGTGGAGATTCCTTAAAAAATTGCAAATAGAACTGCCATATGACCCAGCAATCCCACTGCTGGGCATACACACCGAGGAAACCAGAATTGAAAGAGACACATGTACCCCAATGTTCATCGCAGCACTGTTTATAATAGCCAGGACATGGAAACAACCTAGATGTCCATCAGCAGATGAATGGATAAGAAAGTTGTGGTACATATACACAGCTGAGTATTACTCAGCCATTAAAAAGAATACATTTGAATCAGTTCTGATGAGATGGATGAAACTGGAGCCGATTATACAGAGTGAAGTAAGTCAGAAAGAAAAACACCAATACAGTATACTAACACATATATATGGAATTTAGAAAGATGGCAATGATGACCCTGTATGCAAGACAGCAAAAGAGACACAGATGTGTATAGCGGACTTTTGGACTCAGAGGGAGAGGGAGAGGGTGGGATGATTTGGGGGAATGGCATTGAAACATTATACTATCATGTAAGAATCGAATCACCAGTCTATGTCCGATGCAGGATACAGGATGCTTGGGGCTGGTGCACGGGGATGACCCAGAGGGATGTTGTGGGGAGGGAGGTGGGAGGGGGGTTCATATTTGGGATCACATGTACACCCGTGATGGATTCATGCCAATGTATGGCAAAACAAATACAGTATTGTAAAGTAAAATAAAGGAAAAATAAGAAGTTAAAAAAATATATCAAGTAAGAATAAAATAAATAAATAAATAAAAGATATATAAAGATGTTTCATACATAAATGCTTTCTCTAATGCTTTTGGAAGTTTTTGTTGGCTTTGCTACATAATGTTGATTCCTATTCTAGGCACTTTTAAAGTATCAGATCATTTCAAAGTCCACTCTGAGTTTTTTAACATACCCCCTCCTTTCCCTTCTTAGCCAATTCAGAGTCAACTTGATGGAATAGTAGAATGGATTGTAATTAAGTTAGTCATATTACATGGGTAAGGTATAATTTGCAGGACCTTTTTTTCTCAGTCTATATACTTCCTAAACTATCACATCCCTTGCAGTTGTGAGGATGTAATATAAACTACGCCATGATCCTGGGTTCTCTCATGACTCCCTGGTGCCAAGCAAGAGGTGGAACAAGTGCATGATACTCAAATGTTCCAAATAGGTTTCTAATTATTTATTGGAATATAGTTGCTTTACAATGTCATGTTAGTTTCTTCTGTACAGCAAAGTGAATCAGTTGTACATATATCCACTTTTTTTTTTTTTTTTTAGATTCCATTCCCATTTAGGTCACCACAGAGCAAGCACTGAGTAGAATTCCCTATGCTATATGGTAGGTTCTCATTAGTCATCCATGTTTGTATGTAGTAGTGTATATATGTCAATCCCAATCTCCCGATTCATCCCAACCTGCTTTCCAACCTTGGTAACCATAAGTTTGTTCTCTACATCTGTGTCTCTATTTCTACTTTGCAGATATGTACATCTGTACATTTTTTTCTGGATTCCATATATAAGTCATATTATATGATATTTGTTTTTCTCTTTCTCAATTCCTTCACTCTGAATGACAGGCTCTAGATCCATCCATGTCTCTGCAAATGGCACTGTTTTGTTCCATGTTCTGGCTGAGTAATATCCCATTGTTTATATGTACTACATCTTTATCCAGTTCTCTGTTGATGAACATTTAGGTTGCTTCCATGTCTTGGCTATTGTAACTAGTGATGCAATGAACATTGGGGTACATGTGACTTTTTCAATTATGGTTTTCTCAGGGTATATGCCCAAGAGTGGGATTGTGGGTCATATGATAGCTCTGTTTTCATTTTAAAGGAAGCTCCATACTGTTCTCCATAGTGACTATGCCAATTTACATTCCTACCAAAGGAAACATTCCTAGGAGTGTTTTTTTTTCTCCACACCCTCTCCAGCATTTATTGTTTTTACATTTTTTGATAATGATCATCCTGACTGGTGTGAGGTGATGCCTCATTGTAGTTTTTATCTACATTTCTCTAATAATTAGCAATGTTGGGCATCTTTTCATGTGCTTTATAGCCATCTGTATGTCTTTGGAGAAATGTCTATTTAGATCTTCCACCCATTTATTTTTCTTAAATAGATATTTTATTGAAGTATAATTGACTTACAATATTTAAGGTGCACAACAAAGTGATTAAGTCATACATATATACATATATTACTTTTTAGATTATTTTTCATCATAGATTATTATAAGATATTGACTATAGTTCCCTGTGCTATACAGTAAAACTTTGTTGTGTGTTGCATATCTATTTTTTAATTAGAAATCTAGCATTCTATTCATAGTAAGTCAAACAAGTGAAATAAAAAATGTCATAAATTTTTTAATTAGGCAAAATTCATGTTTTCTAAAATATGTATTATACATACTACATATATTACTTTTTAGATTATTTTTCATCATAGATTATTATAAGATATTGACTACAGTTCCCTGTGCATACAGTAAAACTTTGTTGTGTGTTGCATATCTATTTTTTAATTAGAAATCTAGCATTCTATTCATAGTAAGTCAAACAAGTGAAACAAAAAATGTCATAAATTTTTTAGTTAGGCAAAAATTCATGTTTTCTAAAATATGTATTATACATACTATTTATATATATATGTATACAAAAGCTTTTCTATTATGCTTGATAAATGCTTGAGAAAGAAAATTTTAAAAAAACAGAGATGGAGAAATTGGAAAATATAAAACAAATAAAATAGAAAAAGTGAAAAAAATAGATAAAAGTGAAATATCATATAGTTCAATTGTTTTTAAACATGGCTGTTCATTAAAAACATATCTGGAGCTTTGGAGAAAAAAGCAATACCAGGGAATCTGTATTTTTCAAAACACTTGAAAATAATTCTGATATGCATCTGAATTTTAAAAAGTGATTACAAGCTTTGGTATGAAATAGTAGTTTTGTTGATACAGAATTCTATTATTTTTCTGTTGACCAATCATGATACAATGGTATTAAGTAATAGTTACATAATCACAATAGTAAAAGATGTTTATCAGTTTTCTTGATCAATAGCCAGGCAAAAAAAAAAAGATAATTACAATTGCAAGCCATAATGGGAACATGATTAACCTAACAGTATAAAATAATTACATACAGTTTGGGGGGTTAAGTAGAGTGATGTGGTAAGTGGAAACGCATACATGTATATGTTTTCATCCACCCGGCCAGTCTATATCTTTTGGTTGGTGCATTTAAACCATTTACATTTAAGGTAATTATCAATATATATGATTCTATTCATTGCAGATGGTGATTGCAGCCATGAAATTAAAAGACGCTTACTCCTTGGAAGGAAAGTTATGACCAACCTAGATAGCATTTTAGGAATCAGAGACATTACTTTGTCAACAGAAGTCCATCTAGTCGAGGCTATGGTTTTTCCAGGGGTCATGAATGGATGTGAGAGTTGATCTATAAAGAAAGCTGAGCACCGAAGAATTGATGCTTTTGAACTGTGGTGTTGGAGAAGACTCTTGAGAGTCCCTTGGACAGCAAGGAGATCCAACCTGTCCATCCTAAAGAAGATCAGTCCTGGTTGTTCATTGGAAGGACTGATGTTAAAGCTGAAACTCCAGTACTTTGGCCACCTCATGCAAAGAGTTGACTCATTGGAAAAGATCCTGATGCTGGGGAAAGATTGAAGTCAGGAGGAGAAGGGGATGACAGAGGATAAGATGGTTGGATGGTATCACTGACTCAATGGACATGGGTTTGTGTGAACTTTGGGAGTTGGTGGTGGAAAGGGAGGCCTGGGGTACTGTGGTTCATGGGGTTGCAAAGAGTCGGACACGACTGAGCAACTGAACTGAACTGAACTGATTGAGAGTAAATAATCTGCCTGCAATGCGGGAGACACAGGGAACTGAGGCTTGATCCCTGGGTTGGAAAGATCCTCTGGAGAAGGAAATGCAACCCACTCCAGTATTCTTGGCTGGAAAATTCCATGGACAGAGGAACCTGATGAGCTATAGCCCTAAGTGTCACAAAGAGTCAGATACGACTTGGTTACTAAGCATGTGATCCTATTACTATTTTCTTCATAGTTTTGGGTTTATTTTCTGTAGGTCTTTTCCTTCTCTTGTGTTTCCTGCCTAGAGAGTTTCTTTAGCATTTGTTGTAAAGCTGGTTTGGTGGTGCTGAATTCTTTGAATTTTGCTTGTTGGGAAAGCTTTTGATTTCTCCATCAAATCTGAATGACAGTCTTGCTGGGTTGAGTATTCTTTATTGTAGAGTCTTCCCTTTCATCGCTTTAAATATATCATGCCATTCACTACTAGCTTGTAGAGTTTCTGTTGAGAAATCAGCTGATAACCTGATGGGAGTTCCCTTGTATGTTATTCATCATTTTTCCCTTTTTCCTTTAATAATTTATCTTTGTCTTTAGTTTTTGTCAGTTTAATTACTATGTGTCTCAGTGTGTTCCTCTTTGAGTTTATCCTGCCTGGGACTTTCTGTGCTTCCTGGACTTGGTTGACTATTTCCTTTCCCATGTTAGGGAACTTTTCAGATATTATCTCTTCAAATATTTTCTCAGGTCCTTGTTCTCTTTGTTCTCCTGGGACCCCTATAATGCGAATATTGATGTGTTTAATGTTGTCCCAGAGATCTCTTAAGCTGTCTTCATTTTTTTTTTCTATATTCTGTTCTATGGCAGCGATTTCCTTCATTCTGTCCTTCAGGTCATCTATCCGTTCTTCTGCCTCAGTTATTCTGCTATTGATTCCTTTTAGTGTATCATTCATCTCTGCTTGTTTGTCCTTTAGTTCTTCTAAGTCTTTGGTAAACATTTATTGCATCTTCTCCATTGTTTTCCTGAGATCCTGGATCATCTTCATTATCATTCTGAATTCTTTTCCTAGAAAGCTGCCTATCTCCACTTCATTTAGTTGTTTATCTGGAATTTTATCTTGTCCCTTCATCTGGGATGTAACTTTCTCCTTTTTCATCCTCATTAACTTTCTGTAATGTGATTTTTTTCTTCTAGCCACTGTGGGACTGTGATTCTTCTTGCTTCTTCTGTCTGCCCTCTGATGAGGAGGCTAAGTGGCTTGTGTAGGCTTCCTGATGGGAAGGACTGCCATGGGAAAAACTGCTTCTTGCTCTATAAAGCTTTAATCCAATTATCTGCTGATTGGTGGAGTTACACTCCCTCCCTGTTAGTTGTTTGGCTTGAGGTGACCCAGCCCTGTGGTCTAGGGGCTCTACGGTAGGGTTAATGGTGACATCCAAGAGGGTTTATGTCAAGGAGGACCTTCCAGGACTACTGCTGCCAGTGCCTCCATCCCAGTGGTGAGCCCCTGCCAACCCATGACTCCACAGGAGATCCTCCAATACTAGCAAGTTCTTTTTCTTCAGTGTCCTGTAGGGTCACTGCCTCTTTCCTCTGGGTCTTTGTGCATGCAAGGTTTTGTTTGTGACCTCCAGGAATGGAGGTTCTGTTTCCCCTCAGCCCTGTTACACCCATTTTTTTTTATTGGTTTGTGTGTGTGTGTGTTGAGCTGCATTAATTGTTTTTACATTTTGAAAATTAATCCCTTGTCAGTTGCTTCATTTGCCAATATTTTCTCCCATTTTGAGGGTTGTCTTTTTGTTTCATTTATGGTTTTCTCTGCCATGCAAAACTTCTAAAATGTTTAGTTCCCATAGACCAAATAGACTTAATTTATATTTATAGGGCATTCCATTGAAAAGCAGAAGAATATACTTTCTTCTCAAGTGCACATGGAACATTCTTGAGGATATATCAAATCTTGGGTCACAAATCAAACAATAAATTCAAAAATAATGAAGCCATATCAAGTATCTTTTCTAACCATGGATCTGTGAGATTAAAAATCAATTACAGGAAAAAAAAAACTGTAAAAAAGCACACAGATACATGGAGGCTAAACAATATGTTAATAAATAACCAGGGAGTCACTAAAGAAATAAAAGAGGAAATAAAATACCTGGAGACAAATGACAATGAAAACCTATGTGACACAGCAAAAGTTGTTCTAAGACAGAAGTTTATAGCAATACAGTCTTACTTCAAGAAACAAGACAAATATCAAACAACCAAAACTACATGTGAAGCAACTAGAAAAAGAAGAAAAAACAAGTGTAAACTAAGAAAAATGAAAGAAATTATAAATACCAGGGCAAAAATAAATAAAATAGAGAGGAAAAACAATAGAAAAGTTCAGTGAAACCAAAAGTTGGTTCTTTGAGCAGATAAAAATACTGATAAACCTTTAGCCAGACTCATCAAGAAAAAAGGGAGAAGATTCAGTAAAATTAGAAATGAAAAAGAGAGAAGTTACAATAGACACCATAGACATGCAAAGGATCATTAGAGGTTACTACAAGCAACTCTATGTCAATAAAATGGACGACCTAGAAGATATGGACAAATTCCTAGAAAGGTACGACCTTCCAAAACTGAAACAGGAAGAAATAGAAAATATGAAGAGACCAATCACAAGTACAAAAATTAATAGTGCGGTTGAAAAAATTGAATTAACACAGATTAATTCAATCAAACATTTGAAGAAGAGTTAACACTTACCTGTGTAAAACTCTTGCAAAATATTGTAGAGGAAAGAATACTCTCAAAACCATTCTATGAGGCCACCGTCACTCTGAAACAAAAACCAGACAAATATAATGCAATGAAAGAAAATTACAGGTCAATATCACTGGTGAACATAGATTAAAAAATCCTCAACAAAATACTAACAGAATCTAACAACACATTAAAAGGATCATACATGTGTTCAAGTGGGATTTATCTCAGAGATGCAAATATTTTTCAATATACACAAATTGATCAATATGATATACTACATTAACAAACTGAAGAATAAAAATTATATCATCATCTCAATAGATGCAGAAAAATATTTAACAAATTTTAACACCCATTTATGATAGAAACTTTATAGAAAGTGGACTTAGAGGAAACTAACTCAACATAATAAAGGCAACCTATAACCAACATCATACTCAATGGTGAAAAGATAAAAGCATTTCCTCTAAGATCAGGAACAAGACAAGGATGTTCACTCTCACCACTTTTTTAATATAAATTTATTTATTTTAATTGGAGGCTAATTACTTTAAAATATTGTAGTGCTTTTGCGATACATTGACATGAATCTACCATGGGTGTACATGCATTCCCCATCCTGAAACCCCCTCCCACCTCCCTTCCCATCCCATCCTTCTGGGTAGTCCCAGTGCACCAGCCCCGAGCACCGTGTCTCATTCATCGAACTTGAACTGGCAATCTGTTTCACATATGATAATATACATGTTTCAATGCCATTCTCCCAAATGATCTCACCCTCGCATTCTCCCACAGAGTCCAAAAGACTGGTCTATACATCTGTGTCTCTTTTGCTGTCTCGCATATAGGGTTATTGTTAACATCTTTCTAAATCCCATGTATATGTGTTAGTATGCTGTGTTGGTGTTTTTCTTTCTGGCTTACTTAACTCTGTATAATAGGCTCCATTTTCATCCATCTCATTAGAACTGATTCAAATGTATTCTTTTTAATGGCTGAGTAATATTCCATTGTCTATATGTACCACAGCTTTCTTATCCATTCTTCTGCTGATGGACATCTAGGTTGCTTCCATATCCTGACTACTACAAACAGTGCTGTGATGAACACTGGGGTACATGAGTCTCTTTCAGTTCTGGTTTCCTTGGTGTGTATGCCCAACAGTGGGATTGCTGGGTCATATGGCAGTTCTATTTCCAGTTTTTTAAGGAATCTCCACACTGTTCTCCATAGTGGCTATACTAATTTTCTTTCCCACCAACAGTGTAAGAGGGATCGCTTTTCTCCACACCCTCTCCAGCACTTATTGCTTGTAGACATTTAGATAGCAGGCATTAGGACTGGCATGAAATGATACCTAATTGTGGTTTTGATTTGCATTTCTCTAATAATGAGTAATGTTGAGCATCTTTTCATGCTGTATGTATTCTTTGGAGAAATGTCTGTTTAGTTCTTTGGCCCATTTTTTGATTGCGTCATTTAATTTTCTGGAATTGAGCTGCAGGAGTTGCTTGTATATTTTTGAGACTAATTCTTTGTCAGTTGCTTCGTTTGCTAATATTTTCTCCCATTCTGAAAGCCGTCTTTTCACCTTGCTTATAGTTTCGTTTGATGTGCAGAAGCTTTTAAATTTAATTAGGTCCCATTTGTTTATTTTTTCTTTTATTTCCAATACTCTGGGAGGTGGGTCATAGAGGATCCTGCTGTGATTTATGTCAGAGAGTGTTTTCCCTGTTTTCCTCTAAGAGTTTTAGTTTCTTGCCTTACATTTAGATCCTTAATCCATTTTGAGTTTATTTTTGTGTATGGTGTTAGAAAGTGTTCTAGTTTCATTCTTTTACAAGTGGTTGGCCAGTTTTCCCAGCACCACTTGTTAAAGAGATTATCTTTTCTCCATTGTATATTCTTGCCTCCTTAATCGAAAATAAGGTGTCCATAGATGTGGATTTATCTCTGGGCTTTCTATTTTCTTCCATTGATCTATACTTCCATCTTTGTGCCAGTACCATACTGTCTTGATGACTGTTGCTTCGTAGTAGATCCTGGAGTTAGACAGGTTCACTCCTCCAGTTCCATTCTTCTTTCTCAAGATTGCTTTGGCTATCCGAGGTTTTTTGTATTTCCATACAAACTGTGAAATTTTTGTTCTAGTTCTCTGAAAAACAACGTTGGTAGCTTGATAGGGATTGCATTAAATCTACAGATTGTTTTGGGTAGTATACTCATTTTCACTATATTGATTCTTCTGATCCATGAACATGGTATATTTATCTATATATTTGTGTCCTCTTTGATTTATTTCATCTGTTTTATAGTTTTCTATATATAGGTCTTTTGTTTTTTAGGTAGATATATTCCTAAGTATTTCATTCTTTTCATTGCAATAGTGAATGGAATTGTTTCTTTAATTTCTTTTCTATTTTCTCATTATTAGTGTATAAGAATGCAAGGGATTTCTGTGTGTTGACTTTATATCCTGCAACTTTACTATATTCATTGATTAGCTCTAGTAATTTTCTGGTGGAGTCTTTAGGGTTTTCTATGTAGAGGATCATGTCATCTGCAAACAGGGAGAGATTTACTTCTTCTTTTCCAATCTGAATTTCTTTTATTTCTTTTTTCTGCCTTGATTGCTGTGGCCAAGACTTCCAAAACTATGTTGAATAGTAGTGGTGAGAGTGGGCACCTTTGTGTTGTTCCTGAATTTAGGGGAAATGCTTTCAAGTTTTCACCTGGAGGAACTGTTTGCTGTGAGGTGGTCATATATAGCTCTTATTATGTTGAGGTATGTTCCTTCTATTCCTATTTTCTGGAGAGTTTTTTTTTTTTCATAAATGGATGTTGAATTTTTTCAAATGCTTTCTCTGCATCTATTGAGATAATCATATGATTTTTATCTTTTAATTTGTAAAATGTGTATTACATTGATTGATTTGTGGGTATTGAAGAATCCTTGTATCCCTGGGATAAAGCCCACTTGGTCATGATGTGTGATCTTTTAAATATGTTGTTGGATTCTGTTTGATAGAATTTTGTTAAGGATTTTTGCATCTATGTTCATCAGTGATATTGGTCTGTAGTTTTCCTTGTGTGGCATCTTTATGTGGTTTTGGTATTAGGGGGATGGTGGCCTCATAGAATGCATTTGGAAGTTTGCTTTCCTCTGCAATTTTCTGGAAGACTTTGAGTAGGATAGGTGTTAGCTCTTTTCTAAATTTTTGGTAGATTCACCTGTGAAGCCATCTGGTCCTGGGCTTTTGTTTGCTGGAAGATTTCTGATTAGTTTCAATTTCTGTGCTTCTGTGGGTCTGTTAAGATTTTCTGTTTCTTCCTGGTTCAGTTTTGTAAAGTTGTACTTTTCTAAGAATTTGTCCATTTCTTCCAACTTGTCCATTTTATTGGCATATAGTTGCTGGTAGTAGTCTCTTCTGATCCTTTGTATTTCTTTGTTGTCCTGGTTTTTCATTTTCATTTCTAATTTTGTTGATTTGATTCTTCTCCCTTTATTTCTTGATGAGTCTGGCTAATGGTTTGTTAGTTTTATTTATCTTCTCAAAGAACCAGCTTTTAACTGTGTTGATTTTTGCTATGGTCTCTTTTGTCTCTTTTGCATTTATTTCTGCCCTAATTTTTGAGATTTCTTTCCTTCTACTAACCCTGGGGTTCTTCATTTCTTCCTTTTCTAGTTGCTTTAGGTGTAGAGTTCAGTTCAGTTCAGTTCAGTCTCTCGTGTCCAACTCTTTGTGACCCCATGAATTGCAGCACGTCAGGCCTCCCTGTCTATCACCAACTCCCAGAGTTCACTCAGACTCATGTCCATCGAGTCAGTGATGCCATCCAGCCATCTCATCCTCTGTAGAGTTAGGTTATTTCTTTGACTTTTTCTTGTTTCTTGACGTAAGCCTGTATTGCTATGAACCTTCCCCTTAGCACTGGTTTTACAGTGTCCCATATGTTTTGGTTTGTAGTGTTTCCATTTTCATTTGTTTCTATGCATATTTTGATTTCATTTTTGATTTCTTCTGTGATTTGTTGGTTATTCAGCAGTGTGTTGTTCAGCCTCCATATTTTGGGATTTTTAATCATTTTTCTCCTGTAATTGAGATCTAATAATACTGCATTGTGGTCAGAAAAGATGCTTGGAATGATTTAGTTTTTTTGAATTTACCAACGCTAGATTTATATCCCAGGATGTGTTCTATCCTGGAGAAGGTTCCATGTAAACTGGAGAAAAAAGTTGACATTTATTGTTTTGGGGTGAAATGTCCTATAGATATCAATTATATCTAACTGGTCCATTGTGTCATTTAAACTTTGTGTTTCTTTGTTAATATTCTGTTTAGTTGATCTATCCATAGGTGTGAGTAGGGTATTAAAGTCTCCCACTATTATTGTCAACATCCACTGGATCATGCAAAAAGCAAGAGAGTTCCAGAAAAACATCAATTTCTGCTTTATTGACTATGCCAAAGCCTTTGACTGTGTGGATCACAATCAACTGTGGAAAATTCTGAAAGAGATGGGAATACCAGACCCCCTGACCTGCCTCTTGAGAAACCTATGTGCAGGTCAGGAAGCAACAGTTAGAACTGGACATGGAACAGCAGACTGATTCCAAATAGGAAAAGGAGTACATCAAGGCTGTATATTGTCACCCTGCTTATTTAACTTCTATGCAGAGTACATCATGAGAAACGCTGGACTGGAAGGAACACAGGCTGGATCAAGATCACCAGAAGAAATATCAATCACCTCAGATATGCAGATGACACCACCCTTATGACAGAAAGTGAAGAGGAACTAAAAAGCCTCTTGATGAAAGTGAAAGAGAAGAGTGAAAAAGTTGGCTTAAAGCTCAATATTCAGAAAACGAAGATCATGGCATCCAGTCCCATCACTTCATGGGAAATAGATGGGGAAACAGTGTCAGACTTTATTTTTCTGGGCTCCAAAATCACTGCAGATGGTGACTGCCGCCATGAAATTAAAAGATGCTTACTCCTTGGGAGAAAAGTTATGACCAACCTAGATAGTATATTCAAAAGCAGAGACATTACTTTGCAGACTAATGTCCATCTAGTCCAGGCTATGGTTTTTCCTGTGGTCATGTATGGATGTGAGAGTTGGACTGTGAAGAAGGCTGAGCACCAAAGAATTGATATTTTTGAACTGTGGTGTTGGAGAAGACTCTTGAGAGTCCCTTGGACTGCAAGGAGATCCAACCAGTCCATTCTGAAGATCAGCCCTGGGATTTCTTTGGAAGGAATGATGATAAAGCTGAAACTCCAGTACTTTGGCCACCTCATGCGAAGAGTTGACTCATTGGAAAAGACTCTGATGCTGGGAGGGATTGGGGGCAGGAGGAGAAGGGGACAACAGAGGATGAGATGGCTGGGTGGCATCACTGACTCTATGGACTTGAGTCTGAGTGAACTCTGGGAGTTGGTGATGGACAGGTAGGCCTGGTGTGCTGCAATTCATGGGGTCACAAAGAGTTAGACACGTCTGAGCGACTGAACTGAACTGAACTGATTATTGTGTTATTGTTAATTTCCCCTTTCATACTTGTTAGCATTTGTCTTACATATTATAGTGCTCCTATATTGGGTGCATGAAGTGAAGTGAAGTGAAGTCGCTCAATCATGTCTGACTCTTTGCGACCCCATGGACTGTAGCCTACCAGGCTCCTCTGTCCATGGGATTTTCCAGGCAATAGGCCTGGAGTGGATTGCCATTTCCTTCTCCAGGGGATCTTCCCAACCCAGGGATCGAACCCAGGTCTCCCGCATTGTAGATAGATGCTTTACTGTCTGAGCCACCATATATTTATAATTGTTATATCTTCATCTTGGATTGATCCTTTGATCATTATGTAGTGTCCTTCTTTGTCTCTTTTTACGGCCTTTATTTTAAAGTCTATTTTATCTGATACGAGTATTGCTACTCCTTTTTTTTCTTTTTGGTCTCTGTTTGCGTGAAATATCTTTTTCCAGCCCTTCACTTTCAGTCTGTATGTGTCCCTTGTTTTAAGGTGGGTCTCTTGTAGACCGCACATATAAGGGTTTTGTTTTTGTATCCATTCAGCCAGTCTTTGTCTTTTGGTTGGAGCATTCAACCCATTTACATTAAAGGTAATTATTAATAAGTATGATCCCATTACTTTATTGTTTTGGGTTCGAGTTTGTACACCTGCTGGGTATTTCTCTGTCTCTTCATCTTGTTCATATTGTTGTGTTTGGGGTGGCCTTTCTGTATTCTGGCAGTTTGTGGAATTCTCTCTGTTCTGGAGTTTCTTTGCTGTGCGTGGGGTTGTATGGGTGGCTTGTCAAGGTTTCCTGCTTAGGGAAGCTTCTGTCGGTGCTCTGGTGGGTGGAGCTGGATTTCTTCTCTCTGGAGTGCAATGGAGTGTCCAGTAATGAGTTATGAGATGTCAATGGGTTTGGAGTGACTTTGAGCAGCCTGTATATTGAAAGTTAGGGCTGTGTTCCTGCATCACTGGAGAATTTGCGTGGTATGTCTTGCTCTGGAACTTTTTGGCCCTTGGCTGGTGCTTGGTTTCAGTGTAGGTATGGAGGTGTTTGATGAGCTCCTGTCGATTAAAGTTCCCTGGAGTTAGGAGTTCTCTGGTGTTCTCAGGATTTGGACTTAAGCCTCCTGCTTCTGGTTTTCAGTCTTATTTTTATAGTAGCCTTAAGACTTCTCCATCTATACAGCACCATTGATAAAACATCTAAGTTGAAGATGCAAAGTTTCTCCACAGTGAGGGACACCCAGAGAGGTTCACAGAGTTACATGGAGAAGAGAAGAGAGAGGAGGGAGATAGAGGTGACCAGGAGGAGAAGAGGGGGAATCAAAAGAGGAGAGAACAAGCTAGCTAGTAATCACTTCCTTATTTGCGCTCCACAGTCTGGACTGCTCAGTGATGTTCCTGGAGTTAAACAAAGAGAAGAGAGAGGAAGGAGACAGAGGTGGCCAAGAGGATAAAAGGGGGAATCAAAAGGAGAGAGACAGATCCAGCCAGTAATCAGTCCCCTAAGTGTTCTCCACCATTCGGAACACACAAAAAGGTTCACAGAGTTGGGTAGAGAAGAGAAGGGGGAGGGAGGAGATAAAGGCAACCTGGTGGAGAAAAAGGAGAGTCCAAAGTGGGAGAGAGCCGTCAAGCCAGTAATCTTGCTCCCTAGTAAAAATGGGTACTGAAGATTGGGTTTTTAAAGGTACAAAATTGATAACAAATACCAAAAAGCAAAGATTAAAAATCTAGAGTAGAAGTTTGATTTTCAAAAATGCAATATTAAAGAAAAAAGTCACAAAATTATAATATATATATATGTGAAGTTTGCTTTTAAAAAATAAGGTCTCACTTTTTTTCTTTTTTTGCAAAGTAATAGTAGGTTATAAAATGAAAATTAAAGGAGTAATAGAGGACTTAAAAAATAAAGAATGATAGGAAAAATAGTAAAAATATATCTAGGAGTTTCTCTGATGTTGTTTTGGGCAGTTAGGGGTCAGTTCATTTTCGGATAGTTCCTTGATCTGGCTTATATTTCTCAAGATCTATAGGCCCCTTCCTTATGTAGTCAGTACTAACTACAGGGTTTTAATCTATTGCACCTGTCACTTCCAAGGAGGTTCCCTCTGTTTTAGCTTCTTCTGTTTGCTGGTCTGTTCAGTGTCTAATTTCTGCCCTGACTCAGGTGGGTGGTGGTGGTCACTTTTTTAGGCTCACTTGTTCAGTCGTACTGTGGTGAAGAAGGGATGCTGCAAGCAAATAACACTGGCACGTGTTCGCAGTTTCTTGGCCACACTGGGTTTGCCCCTGCTCATGGTGTGTGTGCTTTCCTTGTCTACACTGCTTAGGCTCTAGGTTGCTCTGCTGGAAACTGTCTGAGGCCGGCCCTGTGTTATATGCATTTCCCAGGTCTAAGCTGCTCAGGTTCAGGTACTCGGGTAGTCCTCTGAGGTGCAGACTCGGTTGGGCCTGCATTTTGTGCCCTTCCCAGGTCCAAGCAGCTCAGGTATTTGGCCAGTGCAGTCACTGCGACTTATTGCCTCCCCCGTCCCTGCTGCTCAGTTTTCTGGGTGTACAACCCAGTGCAACTTCTCAGGCTGATGTTGACCGTCCAGAATCCCAAGAAGTCTTGGTGAGCAAGGAAGCCTGCTTGCAGTTTTGTAGATAATGCCTCTCTGGGGCTCCGATTGCCCCCTTCCATCTCTGGCTGCCCTCGCCTGCCTGTCACCAGAGGGGATAGACCGGTGTGCAGCCAGCTAGCTCTGCTCAGCCCTTTGTTCTGTGAGTGGGCCTGATGGTGTCTTGGTTAGGGCTTTTCGCATAGCTCTAGTCAGTCCTTTGTTCTTTGAGTGGGCCTGGTGGTGTCTTAGGTTAGGGCTTTTTGCGTGGTAGCTATTCCACAGTCTGGCTTGCTAGCCCGAGTTAGTTCCCTCAGATTGCCCTCGCAGTATTCAGGCCTGGTCCTTACTCTAAGCAATGCAGCCCACATCTCCCTGCCCAGCACCCACTTGCTAGTGGTGGATGCAGGCATCTGCGCTGCTTCTCCGCTGGGGGAGTTACTGTTGGGCACGTAATCTGTGGGTTTTAATTATTTATTTATTTATCCTCCCGGTTATGTTACCCTCTGTGGTTCCAAGGCTCACCACATACTCAGCAGTGAGAGTGTTTCCTGGTGTTTGGAAACTTCTCTCTTTTTAAGACTCCCTTCTCGGGATGGAGCTCCGTCCCTACCTCTTTTGTCTCTCTTTTTGTCTTTTATATTTTTGCCTACCTCCTTTTGAAGACAATGGGCTGCTTTTCTGGGTACCTGATGTCCTCTGCTGGCATTCAGAAGTTGTTTTGTGGAGTTTACTCAGCGTTCAAATGTTCTTTTGATGAAATTGTGGGAGAGAAAGTGGTCTCCCTGTCCTATTCCTCCGCCATCTTAGGACTGCCCCGATATATATGGAATTTAGAAAGATGGTAACGATGACCCTGTATACAAGGCAGCAAAAGAGACACAGATATAAAGAACAGACTTTTGGACTATGTGGGAGAAGGCAAGGGTGGGATGATTTGAGAAAATGGCATTGAAACTTGTATATTACTATATGTAAAATAGATAACCAGTACAAATTTGATGCATGAAACAGGGCACTCAAAGCTGGTGCTCTGGGACAACCCAGAGGGATGGGATGGGGAAGGAGATGGGAGAGCGTTCAGGATGGGTAAACACATGTGTACCCATGGCTGATTCATGTCGAATCACCACAACATTATAAAGAAATTATCCTCCAATTAAAGTTAATTAATTAATATTTTAAAATGGAACAGCAATGCTGGCAGGTAGCTGAAGGTGACAGGCAGTCCCCTCAATAAGAAAAACTCTGTCACAGTAGGGAAATCATCTGGGACCAAAAGGACCTTTCAGGGATCAGAAGAGAATGCAGCAATTCATGTATGGAAGGCAGGACAAAGTACAAAACCCACACATGATCTGTTCCCCAGCTCTGTGCACCCCAGCCTGAATTGTGAGTTGTCTTTTGTAAAAGGGGGCTGGGTGTTATAAAGTGGGGTTTGGAGCACAGAAACAGGAGTGGGACAGCTGTTGACTGTGAAAAGACAGCCTAAAGGGACAAGAGCTCCACAACCAGAATGTCTAAAGAAAAAGCCTGAGATACCATAGAAGCAAATCTTCATTGTTGAGAGGCACAAGGGGCGGAGTCACCATTATAACACCTTTCTCCAACCAGCAGGGGCACAGCTGCCATTATAACCCCTTTCCCCCAACCGCAGTCTTAATCAACCTCTGAGAGCACTGGGAGAGGCTCTCACCTGAGCAGGCTGCTCCCCACATTGGGCCAGAGTCTCCTCTGCCTGTGTGGGCTCCGGGAGCCTGAGTAGTTCCCATCCCAAAGCCTCCTTAAGAATCAACCTTGGGAGCCCCTGATATGAGAGTCTGCCATTGCTGGCAAGGGCTGAGTGCTAAATCATGGCTTGGAGAATAGAACATGAGAGAGGAACACTGTTGGGTGCATGGATACAACAGAGGGGATTGGATTGAGGGGATTCATGGCCAGGAATACCCCTAGAGGAAGTGTGGTATATCCGGAAACTGAGACACCATTGTTAAGATGCTTGTAGGGGGGCAAGGCCATCACCTCTCCCATATGCCAGCTCTTGCTTCTGTAGGCACTGGGAGGGATGCTCCACTGCTGCTGCTGCTGCTGCTAAGTTGCTTCAGTCGTGTCCGACTCTGTGCGACCCCATAGACAGCAGCCCACCAGGCTCCCCCGTCCCCAGGATTCTCCAGGCAAGAACACTGGAGTGGGGTGCCATTCCTTCTCCAATGCATGAAAGTGAAAAGTGAAAGTGAAGTCATTCAGTCGTGTCTGACTCTTAGCCACCCCATGGACTGCAGCCCACCAGGCTCCTCCGTCCATGGGATTTTCCAGGCAAGAGTGCTGGAGTGGAGTGCCATTGCCTTCTCTGGGGATGCTCCACAGTCTGCCCAAATGCCTGCCTGTCCCCCTGCCACAGGCAACTTGGAGACATACCAATGGTGGCTAGAGTACCCCTCCCCCATCATGAGTGAATAAGTGTGTCCCAAGCTACTGCTGCTTTTGCTCCCTCTCACCTGGGCAAGGAACAGTTGCCTGAGGGTGCTGAACACACAGCGGTAGGGTCAAAACCAACATTGAGCCCCAGGGGCAGTGCAACTAAGGAAGAGGGAATGGAAATCTTTCTGTGTAGCAGCAAAAGCTGTGGATTCAGAGATCAGGTGGAAAAATTCTGCATCTGAGGAATACCTGAATAGACAATGAATGTTTCAACAATTGAGACCTGTCTAGCCTTCAAAACACTGGACTCTTAAGTACAAGTACATGTGGGAACTGGGCCAGATTAGAGGCTGAATTGATTCCACAGTGCCCACAGCTGGTCCAGAGACCTACTTAGAGATATTAGAGATACCTCCTGGGGAGGTATTGGGTCTAGCTCACTCTGGGAGCAAGGACACTGACAGGGGACCCAGGAAAATATTCTTATTACTATAATTCTTTAATGTCTTATTTTGCTCAGTTGCTGGTATTGTTGCTTTTATCATTTTTATGTTATTTTAAATTCTAATTTTAAATATTTTTTAATATTTTAAATATATATATGTATTTACTTTTCCATTTTTACTTTTTGTCATTTTGTGGTTTATCTCTTTTGTTTTTATTTTTCATTTGTTACTACTTTTTATTGTTTTATGTATACATTTTATCTTTTCTTTGCTTTTTATCATTATTTATTTTTCTGTTTGCTTTATTTACCGTTCTTTGTTTTTGAGAAGCTAGGATCCCTGCTTTTCACTAACCTGATTCTCAAACAGGCAGGATTCAGGCATTGGATACTTTCCTTCAATACATAAACATCCTGCACTGAAACTGTTAATAATAGGAAGTTCAGCACCTTAAACTTTAATTTATTGCAGTCACCGTGGCATGTGATTGATTGATTGATTGATTATGCCATACTTGAATGACTTAGTGGTTTTCTCTTCTTTCTTCCCATTAAGC
Source organism: Capra hircus (assembly GCF_001704415.2). Classification (NCBI taxonomy): domain Eukaryota; kingdom Metazoa; phylum Chordata; class Mammalia; order Artiodactyla; family Bovidae; genus Capra; species Capra hircus. The sequence continues at coordinate 25,237,446 of NW_017189516.1, read as the reverse complement.
TTGAGTTTTGCAATAAGGAGCTCAGGATCTGAGGCACAGTCAGCTCCAGGTCTTGTTTTTGCTAACTGTATAGAGCTTCTCCAGCTGTGGCTGCAAAGGACATAATCAATCTGATTTCAGTATTGATCATCTGATGATGTCCATGGGTAGAGTTGTGTCTTGGGTTGCTGGAAAAGTGTTTGCTATGACCAGTGTGTTCTCTTGACAAAACTCTGTTAACCTTTGCCATGCTTTATTTTGTCCTCCAAAACCAAACTTGCCTGTTTTTCCAGGTAGCTCTTGGATTCCTACTTTTGTATTCCATTCCACTATGATAAAAAGTACATCTTTTTTGGTGTTAGTTATGGACAGTGTTATAGGTCTTCATAGAAGTGTTCATCTTCAGCACCAATTGTTGCAACATTAACTTGGTTTACCATGTTGTTGAATGTTTTGCCTCAGAAACGAACCAAGATTATTCTATTGTTTTTAAGTTTTATACTCAAGTACTGCATTTTAATATCTTTTGTTGACTATGAGGGTTACTCCATTTCTTCTAAGGGGTTCTTGCCCAAAGTAGCAGATATAATGGTCATTTGAATTAAATTCACCTATTTTTCTCCATTTTAGTTCACTGATTCCTAAGATGTTGATGTTCACTCTTGCCATCTCCTGCTTGACCATATCCAATCTACCATGATTCATGGACCTAACATTCCAAGTTGCTATGCAGTACTTTTCTTTACAGCATTGGACTTTAGTCTCACTACCAGACACATCCACAACTGAGCATCGTTTCCACTTTGTTTCAGCCTATTCATTCTTTTTGGAAGTATTAGTAAGTGCCCTCCACTCTCCCCCAGTAGCATATTGGACACCTTCTGACCTGGGGGCTTATCTTCCAGTGTCACATCTTCTTGCCTTTCATACTGACCATGTGGTTCTCCAGGCAAGAATACTGGAGTGGGTTGCCCTTTGCTCCTCCACCAGATCCTTTTGTCAGAACATTGTACTATGACCTGTCTGTCTTGGGTGGCCCAGCCTGGCATGGCTCATAGCTTCATTGAACTATAACAGTCCGTTTGCCACAACAAGGCTGTTATCCATGATAGGGAAGAAGAAGGTGTAACAATTTTAAATATCTATGTACCCAACATAGGAGCACCCCCATATATAAAGCAAATGCTAAGAACAACCATACTAGGGTATATTGACAATAACATATGATAGTAAGTGATTTTTACACTGATGGACAGATCATCTATGTAGAAAATATATAAGAAAACACAAACTTTATATTACAAAATAGACCAAATAGATTTAATTTCCGTTTATAGGTTTTTCCACCCCAAAGTGGTAGAATGCACTTTATTCTCAAGTATCCACAGAACATTCTCTAGGATAGATCACATCATGGGTCACAAATCAAGCTTCGGTAAATTGAAGAAAATTGAAATTGTATCAAGCATCTTTTCAGACCACATGCTATGTGATAAGAAATCAATTACAGAAAAAAAATGTAAAAAACACAAACACATAGAGGTTAAGCAATACACTACTAAATAACCAAGAGATCATTGAAGAAATAAAAGGAAATTTAAAAACACCTAGAAAAACAATGTAACTATGATGACCCCAATCCTATGGGATGCATCGAAAGTAGTTCTAAGAAGGAAGTTTATGGCAATTCAATCTTACCTCAAGAAATCATACAGTGTATTAGTCACTCAGTTGTGTACAACTCTTTGTGATCCCATGGACTGTACCCTGACAGGGTCCTCTATCCATGGCATTTCCCAGGCAAGAATACTGGAGTGGGTAGCCATTTCCCTCTCCAGAAGATCTTCCCTACCCCAGGATTGAACTCATGTCTCCTGCACTGCAAGAAGACCCCTTACCATCTCAAATAAACAACCTAACCCTACACCTAAAGTGAACAGAAAAAGAACAAAAAAACAAAAGTCAGTAGAAGGAAAGAAATCATAAAGATAAGAGCAGAAATAAATGAAATAGAAAACAGTATCAAAGATCAGTAAAACTAAAAGCTGGTTAATTGATAAACCTTTAGCCAGATTCATCAAGAAACAAGTGAAGAGATCAATAAAATTAGAAATGAAAAAGGAGAAGTAACAAATAACATCACAGAAATATAAAAGATCATAAGAGTTCATTGGTAGGACTGATGCTGAAGCTGAGACTCCAATACTTTGGCCACCTGATGCGGAGAGCTGACTCATTGGAAAAGACCCTGATGCTGGGAAAGATTGAGGGCAGGAGGAGAAGGGGATGACAGAGGATGAGATGGTTGGATGGCATCACCAACTCAATGGACATGGGTTTCAGTGGACTCCAGGAGTTGGTGATGGACAGGGAGGCCTGGCATGCTATGGTTCATGGGGCTGCAAAGAGGCGGACATGACTGAGTGACTGAACTGAACTGAAGAGTCTACTACAAGCAACTATATACCAATAAAATGGAAAACCTGGAAGAAATGGACAAATTTTAGAAAAGTACAGCCTTTCAAAAATAAACCAGGAAGAAATAGAAAATATGAACAGATCAATCACAAGTAATGAAATTGAAACTGTGATTAAAAATCTTCCAACCAAGAAAAGTCCATGACTAGAAGACTTCACAGGTGAATTATGCCAAACATTTAGAGAAGAACTGACACCTAGCACTCTCAAACTTTTTCAAAAAATTGCAGAGAGACGAACACTCACAAAATCATTCTATGAGGTTACCATCACCCTGATAGCAAAACTGGACAGAGATATCATAAGAAAAGAAAATTACAGGCCCAAATCACTGAAGAAAATGGAAAAATATTCAACAAAACACTAGTAAATTTAATCCAATGACATATTAAAAGCAGCATGCACCATGATCGAGTGGGATTTATCCCAACAATGCACGGATTCTTTAGTATACACAAACTATTCAATATGACACATTATGTTAACAAATTGAAGAATACATACCATATGATCATCTTAGTAGATACAGAAAATTGTTTAGTTAAAATTCAACGTCCATTTTTGATAACTCTTCAGTAAGTAGGCATAGAGGGAAGATCATAAAGTCCACATATCACAGACTAACAGTGAACATTATTCTTCATGGTGAAAAGCTTAAAGCATTTCCTCTAAGATCAGGAAGAAGACAAAGATGTCCACTCTTGCCACTATTATTCAACATAGTTTTGGAATTTATAGCCATAGCAGTCAGAGAAGAAAAATAAAAGGAATCCAAGTTGGAAAAGAAGAAGAAAACTCTCATTATTTGCAGATGACATGATACTGTATGTAGAGAACCCTGAAGATGCCTCCAGAAAATTACTAGACTAAGCAATGAATTTAATAAAGTCACAGGATACAAAATTAATACACAAAAGTCTCTTGCATTCCTCTACACCAACAATGAAAGATCAGAAAGAGAAATTATGGAAATAATCCCATTTAGCATCACAACAAAAAGAACAAAATACTTAGACATACACCTACCTAAGAATATTATTAGATACTGATGAAAAGAAGTCAAAGGTGACACAAATCAATGGAGAGATATACCATGTTCTTAGATTGGAAAGATCAATATTGTGAAAATGAGTAAACTACCCAGAACAATCTACAGATTCAGCTCAATCCCTATTAAGTTACTAATGGCATTTTTCACATAATTAGAACAAAAAAATTTTCAATTTGTATGAAAACACAAAAAGACCTTGAATGGCCAAAGGAATCTTGAGAAAGAAAAACAGAGCTGGAGGAATCAAGCTCCCTGATTTCAGAGTATACCATAAAGCAACATAAATCGAGACAGTATGGTACTGATACAAAAACAGAAATATAGACCAACAGAACAGTAGAGAAACCTGGAGATAAACCCATGCATGTATGGTCATCTTAGATTAGATGTGGCAAAAGAAGGCAAAAATATACAGTGGAGAAAGGACAGCCTCTTCAGTAAGTGGTGATGGGAAAACTGGACAGATACATGTAAAAGAACAAAATTAAAATACTTCCTAACACCATACACAAAAAGAAACTCAAAATAGATTGAAGACCTAAATGTAAGGTTGGACATCATAAAATTCTTAGAGGAAAACAAAAGAAATACACTCTGAGCCATAAATTGCAGCAAGATCTTTTTTTGACCCACACACCTCTTAGAGTAATGAAAATAAAAACAAAATAAAACAAATGGAACACAATTAAACTTAAAAGGTTTTGCACCACAAATGAAACCATAAACAATACAAAAACACATAGCATATTGAAAAGCAGAGACATTACTTTGCCAACAAAGGTCCGTCTAGTCAAGGGTATGGTTTTCCCAGTAGTCATGTATGGATGTGAGACTTGGACTGTGAAGAAAGCTGAGCACCAAAGAACTGATTCTTTTGCACTGTGGTGTTGGAGAAGACTCTTGAGAGTCCCTTGGACTGCAAGGAGATCCAACCAGTCCATTCTGAAGGAGATCAGCCCTGGGATTTCTTTGGAAGGACTGATGCTAAAGCTGAAACTCCAGTATTTTGGCCACCTCATGTGAAGAGTTGACTCATTGGAGAAGACTCTGGTGCTGGGAGGGATTGGGGGCAGGAGGAGAAAGGGACGACAGAGGATGAGATGGCTGGATGGCATCACCGACTTGATGGACATGAGTCAGTGAACTCCGGGATTTGGTGATGGACAGGGAGGCCTGGTGTGCTGCGATTCATGGGGTCACAAAGAGTCGGACATAACTGAGCGACTGATCTGAACTGAACTGAAGGTTGGTCATAACTTTTCTTACAAGGAGAAAGCATCTTTTGATTTCATGGCTGCAATCACCATCTGCAGTAATTTTGGAGCCCCTAAAAATAAAGTGTGTCACTGTTTCCATTGTTTCCCCATCTATTTGCCATGAAGGGATGGGACCAGATGCCACGATTTTATTTCTCTGAATGTTCAATTTTAAGCCAACTTTTCCACTCTCTTCTTTCACATTCATCAAGAGACTCTTTAGTTCCTCTTTGCTTTCTGTCATAAGTATTGTGTCATCTGCATATATTAGGTTATTGATATTTCTCCCAGAAATCTTGACTCCAGCTTGTGCTTCATCTAGTCCATCATTTCTCATGATGTACTCTGCATATAAGTTAAATAAGCAGGGTGACAATAAACAGCCTTGACATACTCCTTTCCCAATTTGGAACCAGTCTGTTGTTCCATGTCCAGTTCTCACTGTTGCTTCCTGACTTGTATACAGATTTCTCAGGAGGAAGGTCAGGTGGTCCGGTATTCCCACCTCTTGAAGAATTTTCCACAGTTTGTTGTGATCCACAGTCAAAGGCTTTGGCATTGTCAGTAAAGCAGAAGTAGATGTTTTCCTGGAACTCTGTCACTTTTTTTGATGATCCAATGGATGTTGGCAATTTGATCTGTGGTTCCTCTGCCTTTTCTAAGTCCAGCTTGAACATCTGGAAATTCACGTTTCATGTACTGCTGAAGCCTGTCTTGGAGAGTTTTGAGCATAACTTTCTAGCATGTGAGATGATTGCAATTGTGTGGTATTTTGAGCATTCTTTGGCATTGCCTCTCTTTGGGATTGGAATGAAAACTGACATATTCCACTCTTGTGGTCACTCCTGAGGTTTCCAAATTGGCTGGCATATTGAATGCAGCACGTTCATGGCATCATCTTTTAGGATTTGAAATAGCTCAACTGGAATTCCATCACCTTCACTTGCTTTGCTCATAGTAATGCTTCCTAAGGCCCATGTGACTGCATTCCAGGATGTTTGGCTCTAGGTGAGTGATCACACCATCGTGATTATCTGGGTCGTGAACAAATTTTTTGTACAATTCTCCTGTGTATTCTTGCCACCTCTTCTTAATATCTTCTGTTTTTGTTAGGTCCATACCATTTCTGTCCTTTATCGAGCCCATCTTTGCATGAAACATTCCCTTGGTATCTCTGATTCTCTTGAAGAGATCTCTAGTCTTTCCCATTCTATTGCTTTACTTTATTTCTTTGCATTGATCATTGAGGAAGGCTTTCTTATCTCTCCTTGCTATTTTTTGGAACTCTGCATTCAGATGGTTATCTTTCATTTTCTCCTTTGCCTTTCACTTCTCTTCTTTTCTCAGCTATTTGTAAGTCCTACTCAGACAACCAATTTGTCTTTTTGCTTTTCTTTTTCTTGTGGATGGTCTTGATCAGTGCCTCTTGTACAATGTCACAAACCTCCATCCATAGTTCTTCAGGCACTCTATCAGATCTAATCACTTGAATCTATTTGTCTCTTCCACTGTATAATCATAAGGGATTTGATTTAGGTCATACCTGAATGGTCTAGTCGTTTTCCCTAATTTCCTCAATTTAAGTTTGAATTTGGTAACAAGGAGTTCATGATCTGACCAGAGTCTGCTCCTGGTCCTATTTTTACTGACTGTATAGAGCTTCTCCATCTTTGGCTGCAAAGAATACAATCAATCTGATTTTGGTATTGACCATCTGGTGATGTCCATTTGTAGTCTTCTCTTGTGTTGTTGGAAGAGATGTTTGCTATGACCAGTGCATTCTCTTGGCAAAACTCTATTACCCTTTGCCCTGAGTACTCCAAGGCCAAAGATGCCTGTTACTCCAGGTATTTTGTGACTTCCTACTTTTGCATTCCATTCCGCTATACTGAAAAGGACATATTTTACGGGTGTTTCTTCTAGAAGGCCTTCACAGGTCTTCACAGAACCATTCAAATTCAGATTCTTTAGTATTACTGGTTGGGACATAGACTTGGATTACTGTGATAATGAATGGTTTGCCTTGGAAATGAACAGAGATCATTCTGTCGTTTTTGAGATTGCATCCACGTACTGCATGTCGGACTCTTTTGTTGACTATGATGGCTACTCCATTGCTTCTAAGGGATTTTTGCCCACAGTAGTAGATTTAATGGCCATCTGAGTTAAATTCACCCATTCCAGTCCATTTTAGTTAGCTGATTCCTAAAATGTTGATGTTTACTCTTGCCATCTCCTTTTAGACCACTTCCAGTTTGCCTTGATTCACGGACCTAACATTCTAGGTTCCTATGCAATATTGCTCTTTACAGCATCAGACTTTACTTCCATCACCAGTCACAGCCACAACTGCATGTTGTTTTTCCTTCAGCTCTCTCTCTTCATTCTTTCTGGAGTTATTTCTCCACTGATCTCCAGTAGCATGTTGAGCACCAACCAACGTATGGAGTTCATCTTTCAGTGTCCTATCTTTTGCCTTTTCATACCATTCATCGGGTTCTCAAGGCAAGAATATTAGTTTTCCATTCCCTTCTCCAGTGGACCACATTTTGTCATAACTCTCCACCATGACCCGTCTATCTTGGGTAACCCTACACAACATGGATCATAGTTTCATAGAGTTAGACAAGGCAGCCCTGTCTAACTCAATGAAACTAAGCCATGCCCATGGGGTAACCTAAGACGGGTGGATCATGGTGGAGAGGTCTGACAGAATGTGGTCCACTAGAGAAGGGAATGGCAAACCACTTTAGTATTCTTGCCTTGAGAACCCCATGAACAGTATGAAAAGGCAAAATGATAGGATACAGAAAGAGGTACTCCCCAGGTCATTAGGTGCCCAATATGCTACTGGAGATCAGTGGATCTACCACTGTGGGCAGGAATCCCTCAGAAGAAATGGAGTAGCCATCATGGTCAACAAGAGTCCAAAATGCAGTACTTGGATTCAATCTCAAAAATGACAGAAAGATCTCTGTTTGTCTCCAAGGCAAATCATTCAATATCACAGTAATCCAAGTCTATGCCCTAACCAGTAATGCTGAAGAAGCTGAAGTTGAACGGTTCTATGAAGACCTACAAGACCTTTTAGAACTAACACCCCAAAAAGATGTCCTTTTCATTATGGGGGACTGGAATGCAAAAGGAGGAAGTCACGAAACACCTGGAGTAACAGGCAAATTTGGCCTTGGAACACAGAATGAAGCAGGGCAAAGGCTAATAGACTTTTGCCAAGAAAATGCTCTAGTCATAGCAAACACCCTCTTCCAACAACACAAGAGAAGACTCTACACATGGACATCACCAGATGGTCAACACCGAAATCAGACTGATTATATTCTCTGCAGCAAAAGATGCAGAAGCTCTATACAGTCAACAAAAACAAGACCTGGAGCTGACTGTGGCTCAGGTCATGAACTTCTTATTACCAAATTCAGACTTAAATTGAAGAAAGTAGGGAAAACCGCTAGACTATTCAGGCATGATCTAAATCAAATCCCTTATGATTATACAGTGGAAGTGAGAAATAGATTTAAGTGCCTAGATCTGATAGATAGAGTGCCTGATGAACTATGGAATGAGGTTTGTGGCATTGTACAGGAGACAGGGATCAAGACCATCCCCATGGAAAAGAAATGCAAAAAAGCCAAATGGCTGTCTGGGGAGGCCTTACAAATAGCTGTGAAAAGAAGAGAGGTGAAAAGCAAAAGAGAAAAGGAAAGATATAAGCATCTGAATGCAGACTTCCAAAGAATAGCAAGAAGAGATAAGGAAGCCTTCTTCAGCGATCAATGCAAAAAAAATAGAGGAAAACAACAGAATGGGAAAGACCAGAGATCTCTTCAAAAAAATTAGAGATACCAAAGGAACATTTCATGCAAAGATGGGCTTGATAAAGGACAGAAATTGTATGGACCTAACAGAAGCAGAAGATATTAAGAAGAGGTGGCAAGAATACACAGAAGAACTGTACAAAAAAGATCTTCATGACCAAGATAATCACGATGGTGTGATCACTCACGTGGAGCCAGACATCCTGGAATGTGAACTCAAGTCAGCCTTAGAAAGCATCACTATGAGCAAAGCTAGTGGAGGTGATGGAATTCCAGTTGAGCTATTTCAAATCCTGAAAGATGATGCTGTGAAAGTGCTGCAATCAATATGCTAGCAAATTTGGAAAACTCAGCAGTGGCCATAGGACTGGAAAAGGTCAGTTTTCATTCCAACCCCAAAGAAAAGCAATGCCAAAGAATGCTCAAACTACCGCACAATTGCAGTCATCTCACATGCTAGTAAAGTGATGTTCAAAATTCTCCAAGCCTGGCTTCAGCAATACATGAACGGTCAATTTCCAGATGTTCAAGCTGGTTTTAGAAAAGGCAGAGGAACCAGAGATCAAATTGCAAACATCAGCTGGATCATCAAAAAAGCAAGAGAATTCCATAAAAACATCGATTTCTGCTTTATTGACTATGCCAAAGCCTTTGACTGTGTGGATCACAATCAACTGTGGAAAATTCTGAGAGAGATGAGAATACCAGACCACCTGACGTGCCTCTTGAGAAATCTATATGCAGGTCAGGAAGCAACAGTTAGAACTGGACGTGGAACAACAGACTGGTTCCAAAAAGGAAAAGGAGTACATCAAGGCTGTATATTGTCACCCTGCTTATTTAACTTCTATGCAGAGTACATCATGAGAAATGCTGGACTGGAAGAAGCACAAGCTGGAATCAAGATTGCCAGGAGAAATATCAATCACCTCAGACATGCAGATGACACCACCCTTATGGCAGAAAGTGAAGAGGAGCTAAAAAGCCTCTTGATGAAAGTGAAAGAGGAGAGTGAAAAAGTTGGCTTAAAGTTCAACATTCAGAAAACAAAGATCATGGCATGCGGTCCCATCACTCCATGGGAAATAAATGGGGAAACAGTGGAAACAGTGTCAGATTTTATTTTGGGGGGCTCCAAAATCATTGCAGATGGTGACTGCAGTCATGAAATTAAAAGACACTTATTCCTTGGAAGGAAAGTTATGACCAACCTAGATAGCATATTCAAAAGCAGAGACATTACTTTGCCAAGAAAGGTCCGTCTAGTCAAGGCTATGGTTTTTCCAGTAGTCATGTATGGATGTGAGAGTTGGACTGTGAAGAAGGCTGAGCACCAAAGAATTGATGCTTTTGAACTGTGGTGTTGGAGAAGACTCTTGAGAGTCCCTTGGACTGCAAGGAGATCCAACCAGTCCATTCTGAAGGAGATCAGTCCTGGGTGTTTTTTGGAAGGACTGATGCTAAAGCTGAAATTCCAGTACTTTGGCCATCTCATGTAAAGAGTTGACTCATTGGAAAAGACTCTGATGCTGGGAGGGATTGGTGGCAGCAGGAGAAGGGGACGACAGAGGATGAGATTGCTAGATGGCATCACCGACTCAATGGACGTTAGTTTGAGTGAACTACAGGAATTGGTGATGGACAGGGAAGCCTGGCGTGTTGCGATTCATGGGGTCACAAGGAGTCGGACATGACTGAGTGACTGAACTGAACTGAACTGAATGAAGATAATGCAACCTCCTTCAAAATGTCCCATCCATGCACTGCTATACTCAGTGCCCCTAACCCAGCAACAGGCCACCGCCGACCCACAGGTCCACTGGAGACTCCTGGACACTTGCGGGCAAGTCTAAACTCCCTAATCCTAAGTATTTGGGGGTACAGAAATGAATAAGGCACAGTTTCTGCCAGTAGGCAGCTGAAGTTCTGGTTGGAAAGCTGTAAATAACTCATTTCATTATAACTTTAAAAGCACAATGTAGAAAGATGTAGCAGGTGCTCTGAGAATTCCCTTTAAAGGGTGGGTGCAATAAGTTAATGAGATCGATATAATTATCCCAGATTTTCATATGAATAAATTGAGGCTTAAAGAGGTTAAGCAACTTGCACTTTACCTCACAATGCCATGATTGAGCAGGAGACTAGAACCCCATGTCTTTTGAATACAAATATAGTACATTTGTCTTTGTTTTGTGTGTGTGTGTCTATAGAAAAGTTGCTATTGGCGGAAAAGCAGTGTCCAGGTGGTCAAAAAAAAAAAAAAAAAAGGTAAGTGTAGTATTAGTGGGGTAATAGTTAAAGATTTTGCATGTTTTACCCTAGAGAAATAGCTGTTGTTCTTAGGAACTCAGAATGAGACTGGAAATAGGAAAAGCTGAGGCTTAGGGCAGAGTTCCTTAGTTAGAAAGGTACAATGTAAGCCTCTCCTTATCTTACCTCTTATTGACAGATCTTTTTAGGGCTCTGCTAGAGTTTTAGGCCTCATTAACTGCATGCTGTATATTAGCCAGATCTCTATAAGCACTGCAGTGTCAATGGAATATATCATAAACATAGCTTTAGATAATTCAGATCTCAGCATAATATTTTTAATATGACTATTGAAATGTGACTTAGTCTCTCTACTGCCTACTGTTGATGTAGAAAATACATTCAAATGGAAATTGAAAATTTTTTTAAATGCTCACTCTTTACTAGCACAAGTATTCCTTTTTGAACAATTTTGCAACACACCCTTGCAAACTGCACTGTGAATCCGTAAGTTTGGATCACCAACCTGAGACCAATCAACTGAGAGGTGTCTAAAGTTGGTAGTCTAAGTTAGATGGAATTGTGAAACTAAATGGTACTTAATGTATACTGTTTGCTTGGGAAAAAGAGAGTTGTTTTGTTAGCTGAATATTATGTCTTCTTAAAGTCTCTTCCAAGAAGTTGATTTTAGAACATCACATGAAATTTATACATACCAACCCTCTTATTTTGAAATAAAGAGATCTAAAAATGTATTACTAGAAAAACTGATTATAATTTCAAAAATGCTGAATTAATGTTTGAAGAATATTGGCTTTGGTGGGAAACCAAGTAGTTACTTTGCCTGTGTTACACACATGTCTGCATTTAGTATGGCAGTAACATTTCCTGGAACTTCATTTAAGAGTCGTGGTAATTATACCTCAACTAAGCTCACTTAATGAACATTTGAGAATTATCATTTTCTAGGAACTGTTTTAGGTACGTTAGGATGTAACAGGGAATAAGACAAAGTCCTTATCTTCAGGAAAGTCACATTTTAGTGTGACAGACAAAACACAAACCAGTGAACAAAAAAGGTTTGTTGCCATTTCAGGCAGTGATAAGTACTTTTTAAAATCTGAAAAACAGGGTAAAAAGTTACAGAATAACAAGTTCAAGTGAGGCTATCTCCCAAAGTCAGAAAAGTTTTTTCTGAGGAGACATTTGAGCAGAGGCCTGAATGAAAAGAAGGAACAAGGCAAGTGAAGAAGTGCTAAACCCTAATGCACAGTCAGGCTTAGTGTAATTAAAAAATAGCAAGGAGAACATTATGGATGGAATTCATCAGGCCAGGGGGAAAGTGATAGGAAAAGAGATCAAAACAGGTCATATAGGTCCCTATAAATCATATTAAGCAGTATTTCTTCCAAGTGTGTTGAGAAGGAATTTGAGAGAACTTTTGTTTGTTTTGCATATGTCTTTACCTGCGTTTTACTTTTCTCTTTAATTAAAATGTATCTTTTTTATTATGGGAAGTTTCAAATATATACACAAGTAGAGAGACTGGTTCCAAATAGGAAAAGGAGTACGTCAAGGCTGTAGATTGTCACCCTGCTTATTTAACTTCTATGCAGAGTACATCATGAGAAACTCTGGGCTGGAAGAAGCACAAGCTGGAATCAAGATTGCCAGGAGATGGGGAACTGAAAATTGTCCTGGCCACGACCTGAGACCTCCATGAGTGGAGGGAAGAGTGATCTACGTCTTTTCCCCCAGCAGCTTGGACCAGTCCCAGCCCCCCACCCCCTTTCCCCACCCCGGGGGAGCTGGGGTATTCCTGCCAAGCACCTTGAATCGGAAGGGCCTCAAAGTGGGCAGGGCCAGGGTCCAGAGGGGGTGGGGGTGGGGTTCCTGCTCTGCCCCTGCCCATCCTCACCCCATCTTGCCTTCCCATCCTCTCATCTATCCCCCGCCCCCACTGGAGACGGAAGATCTTTTATTTTCTATTATTTATAACCTTGGGCCCCCTGTTCTTTCTTCCCATTAACTTGAGTCACCTGCATAAGAGAAACAGACATGCCCCGCAAGGATGGTTGGATAAGGACTTTTACTTTTTATTACATAAAAATATTTTTAAAAATTAAAAAAAAAATTTTAACTTAAAAAAAAAAAAGATTGCCAGGAGAAATATCAATAACCTCACATATGCAGATGACACCACCCTTATGGCACAAAGTGAAGAGGAACTAAAAAGCCTCTTGATGAAAGTGAAAGAGGAGAGTGAAAAAGTTGGCTTAAAGCTCAACATTCAGAAAGTGAAGATCATGGCATCCGGTCCCATCACTTCAATGCAAATAGATGGGGAACAGTCTCAGACTTTATTTTTGGGGGCTCCAAAATCACTCCAGGTGGTGATTGCAGCCATGAAAGTAAAAGATGCTTGCTCCTTGGAAGGAAAGTTATGGCCAACCTAGATAGTATATTCAAAAGCAGAGACATTACTTTGCCAACAAAGGTCCATCTAGTCAAGGGTATGGTTTTTCCTGTAGTCATGTATGGATGTGAGAGTTGGACTGTGAAGAAAGCTGAGCACCAAAGAATTGATGCTTTTGAAGTGTGGTGTTGGAGAAGACTCTTGAGAGTCCCATGAACTTCAAGGAGATCCAACCAGTCCATTCTAAAGGAGATCAGTCCTGGGTGTTCTTTGGAAGGACTGATGCTAAAGCTGAAACTCCAGTACTTTGGCCACCTCATGTGAAGAGTTGACTCATTGGGAAAGACTCTGATGCTGGGAGGAATTGGGGGCAGGAGGAGAAGGGGACGACAGAGGATGAGATGGCTGGATGGCATCACTGACTCGATGGACATGAGTTTGAGTGAACTCTGGGAGTTGGTGATGAACAGGGAGGCCTGGCATGCTTCAATTCATGGGGTGGCAAGGAGTCGGACACGACTGAGCGATTGAACTGAACTGAGAGAGAATAATATAATGAACCTCTTTTACTTATCATCCAGCTTTAATAATTATCAAGTCATCAAGTCATGGTTTCTTTTGTTTCTTCTGTATACTCACCTACTCCCCACACATCTTCAGATAATTTTGAAACAAATTTCACACTTCCTATCCTTGTATCATTTGGCATTTATGTCTGAAAGATAAGGACCATCTGAGTGTTTTGTATGCAAAGCGTTAAATAAGGAAGATTACTTTGAAGATGAAACAAAATAAGTGTCTATTACATAGTAGGTACTCTCCAAATGGCAGTTATTATCACTATTCCTCTGACAGGATGCTGAGGAAGTTCCAATCTTAACTGAAACTGAGACCAGGATAACCGTGTAGAGTGGAGACAGAATTGAGGATCCGACTGGGGAGGAAAGTCAGCCAGGAGCAAGGTATGGTAGAGATGTAATAGAAATGGATATGCATAAGGTAAAATAGCTATTGCCATCATGGTGGTCAAATCAGAGCCATGTCTGTAGAGAGTCACAAGAGAGTCAGGCACACCTGTGAGCTAAGCTCTCTCACTACCACAAGTGATATCTCTGCTTATGTGAAGCCTTAGGAAGGCAAATCCACAGAGCTTTCTAGTGACCCTGCCCAGGTTTAGTGTTGCCAGAGATCTGTAGACTCCAATGCCTCATGACATTTCAGTGTTATAAAACTACAGTTTCTGGGGAGTTAATCAAGTCATCTTCCCTTTAACATTCTCCTGAGTCAGGTATTCCAGTTTTATCTCACCATGGATCTACCAACTGAATGAACTAATATTATTGCTGTTATTATTATTTTTCAACATTGTAAAGTACAAATATACACCAGGCATTGTTAGGGCACTTCACAAACATTATCTCATCTCATTGAATTATGTAAAGCTGATGTTATTACTACCATTTTACTGATGAGGAAATTGAGGGTGGGAGAGTTTAGGAGACTATTCAAAATAATACACGTAGAAAGTACACACCTGGTCTAACTTTTATGTCAAACATCTTAATTCTACACTAGGCTACCTTAGAGAAAAGGCACTATCTTTCATATTCAGACACCTTGGTAGCTCTTGGCAACATGAGCCACTGAAAATTGCACCCCAACTATCTCCTTAAGTAGGTGGCAGAAGGATGAGCAGACATCTGGTTTGGGTGGTGGTGGTTAAGATTCATTCCCTAAGAATTCTACCTAAGAAAGTATGGCTGGAGGCAGAAAAGTTTCTGGAGTGGAAAAGTATAAAGTATGCATAACCTTAGCCGTACTTTTCTTCCTAGATACTAATCAGAGAATGCCTCAAAGTAAGATGATGTCTCCTTATCTCAGATTATGTCAGAAAGTGTGAAAAGAACTAATCTTATTCCCAAGGGTCCACAGCAGCAGAATGTCTTTTCTTGCCCAATGTTTCAGGAGGCATTTTAGCAGTCTGGCTTAGAAGGACACCAAGCAGCTGGCTTAGGAATTTGAACTCTTCCTCCAAAGAAAAACCTAAAAAAAAAAAAAAAAAAAGGTCTGACTATATAGCAATCCAAAACTTAGTAACTAGAGCTAGATTTATTCTTGAACTCAATTAATCCAGCCAATGTTGCTTGCTCCTTCTCTAGGAAATGTCTGGAAAAGCTTTATTCATTCATTCATCAACTACTTACTGAATACTTATGACATGTCAGGAATGTACTATATTGTAGTGAGTCAGTGAGGAGGCAAAATAGACATATCTAGAACCCCATGAAGAGTATGAAAAGGGAAAAAAGTTATGACACTGAAAGATGAACTCCCTAAGTCAGTAGGTGACCAATATGCTACTGGAGAAGAGTGGAGAAATGGCTCCAGAAAGAATGAAAAGGCTGAGCCAAAGAAAAAACAACACACACTTGTGGATGTGACTTGTGATGGAAGTAAAGTCCAATGCTGTAAAGAACAATATTGCATAAGAACCTGGAATGTTAGATCCATGGATCAAGGTAAATTGTAAGTGGTCAAACAGGAGATGGCAAGAGTGAACATTGACATGTTAGGAATCAATGAACTGAAATGGACTAGAAGGGGAAAATTTAATTCAGATGACTGTTATATCTACTACTATGGGCAAGAATGCCTTAGAAGAAACGGAGTAGCCCTCATAGTCAACAAAAGAGCCTGAAATGCAGTACTTGGGTGCAGTCTCAAAAGTGACAGAATGATTTCAGTTCTCTTCTAAGGCAAACCATTCAATATCACAGTAATCCAAGTCTATGCCCCAACCAAAAGTGTCAAAGAAGCTGAAGTTGAATGGTTCTATGAAGACCTACAAGACCTTTTAGAACCAACACCAAAAGAGACGTCCTTTTCATCAAAGAATACTGGAAAGCAAAAATAAGAAGTCAAGAGATACCTGGAGTAACAGGCAATTTGGCCTTGGAGTACAAAATGAAGCAGGACAAAGGCTACAGAGTTTTGCAAAGAGAAAGCACTTGTCATAGCATACACCCTCTTCCAACAACTCAAGAGATGATTCTACACATGGACATCTCTAAATAGTCAATACCAAAATCAGATTGAATATATTCTTTGCAGCCAAAGATGGAGAAGCTCTATACAGTTAGCAAAAACAAGACCAGGAGCTGACTGTGACTTAGATCATGAACTCCTGATTGCAAAATTCAGACTGAAACTGAAGAAAGTAGGGAAAACCACAAGACCACTCAGGTATGACTTAAATCAAATCCCTTATGATTATACAGTGGAACTGACAAATAGATTCAAGGAATTAGACCTGATAAAGTGCCTGAAGAACTATGGTCAGAGGTTCATAACATTGTACAGGATGTGGTGATCAAAAATATTCCCAAGAAGAAGAAAAACAAAAAAAGGCAAAACGGTTGTCTGAGGAGGCCTTAAAATAGCTGAGCAAAGAAGGGAAAGGAGAAAAGGAAACATATACCCATCTAAATGCAGAATGCCAAAGAATAGCAAGTGAAGTGAGGTCATTCAGTCATGTCTGACTCTTTGTGACCCCATGGACCGTAGCCTACCAGGCTCTGAGGAGCCTCTCAGTCCATGGAATTTTCCAGGCAAGAGTACTGGAGTGAGTTACCATTTCCTTCTCCAGGGGATCTTCGCAACCCAGGGATCAAACCCGGGTCTCCCACACTACAGGCAGACACTTTACCATCTGAGCCACCAGGGAATAGCAAGGAGAGATTAAAAAAAAAGCCTTTCCAAGCAATCACTTAATTCAAGCCAGGCTTCAGCAATATGTGAACTGTGAACTTCCTGATGTTCAAGCTGGATTTAGAAAAGGCAGAGGAACCACAGATCAAATTGCCAACATCCATTGGATCATCAAAAAAGTGACAGTTTCAGAAAAACATCTACTTCTGCTTTATTGACAATGCCAAAGCCTTTGACTGTGGATCACAACAAACTGTGGAAAATTCTTCAAGAGGTGGGAATACCAGACCACCTGACCTTCCTCCTCAGAAATCTGTATACAAGTCAGGAAGCAACAGTGAGAACTGGACATGGAACAACAGACTGGTTCCAAATTGGGAAAGGAGTATGTCAAGGCTGTATATTGTCACCCTGCTTATTTAACTTATATGCAGAGTACATCATGAGAAATGATGGACTGGATGAAGCACAAGCTGGAGTCAAGATTTCTGGGAGAAATATCAATAATCTCATGTATGCAGATGACACCATACTTATGACAGAAAGTGAAAAGGAACTAAAGAGCCTCTTAATGGAAGTAAAAAAGGAAAGTGAAAAGCTGGCCGTAAATACAGATGACACCATACTTATGACAGAAAGCAAAAAGGAACTAAAGAGCCTCTTAGTGAAAGTAAAAAAGGAAAGTGAAAAGCTGGCTTAAAACTCAACATTCAGAAAATGAAGATCATGGCATCTGGTCCCATCACTTCATGACAAATAGATGAGGAAACAATGAAAACAGTGAAAGAGTTTATTTTCTTCCTCTCCAAAATCACTGCAGATGGTGACTGCAGGCACTGAATTAAAATACGCTTGCTCCTTGGAAGAAACCTATGACAAACCTAGACAACATATTAAAAAGCAGAAGCATTACTTTGCCAACAAAGGTCCGTATACTGAGAGCTATGGTTTTTCCAGTTGTCATGTATGGATGTGAGAGTTGGACCATAAACAAAGCTGAACACCATAGAATTGATGCTTTTGAACTGTGGTGTTGAAGAAGACTCTTGAGAGTCCCTTGGACTGCAAGGAGATCAAGTCAGTCAATCCTAATGGAAATCAATCCTGAATACTCATTGGAACGACTCATGCTGAAGCTGAAGCTCCAATACTTTGGCCACTTGATGCGAAGAACTGACTCATTAGAAAATGCCCTGATGCTTGGAAAGATTGAAGGCAGGAGGAGAAGGGGACGATAGAGGAAGAGATGGTTGGATGGCATCACTGACTCACTGGACATGAGTCTGAGCAAGCTCCAGGTGTTGGTGGATAGTGAAGCCTGGCATGTTGCAGTCCACGGGGTCACAAAGAGTCAGTCTCTACTGACTGACTGAACCGAACTGATACTCTCAAGGAATTTCCATTATTGTGGAAGATCTTTTTTGCAAGCAGACTGTCTTTTTCTCTTCCTAACCACAAGGCCTACAACAGCTAAATATACAGGACTACTCAATCAGTACTTACTAACATATGAAGAGAAATTGGAGTTGACACCCTATGGAGCTAATTTATAGTCAATCTCTTCTAGAGATAGTGTGTCTGTCCAGTTCTAGCTACCTTATTCTGAAGTTCCTGAGTTATACAAGGTAGAGACATCTCTTTTTCTAACATCTTCTGTGCTACTCGAGCAGTGCAGTAGGAGAGGTTAGTGGCACACACTAGATGCCTAGATTCAAGTCCCAAATCTGTCACTCACATAGCATGTAACTTGTGGGCAAGTAACCTAATCTCTCTGTGTCTCATTTTTATCATATATAACAGTAACTAATTAATGGAATTTTAAGGACAAAATGAATATATATTAACAATATATTTGGACTTCCCAGGTGGTGCTAGTTCTAAATAACCAACCTGCCAGTACAGGAGACATAAGAGACATTAGTTCAATTCCTGGGTCAGCAGATCCCCTGGAGGAGGGCATCACAACCCACTCGTGTTCTTGCCTGGAGAATCCCATGGACGGAGAAGCCTGGCAGGCTACAGTCCATAGGGTCGCAATGAGTCAGACACCACTAAAGTGACTTTGCCTGCAATAATGTAATTAATGTAGCTATTTATAAGAGTGCATGATACGTGGTAAGCAATCAATAAATGTTGGAAATCATAATTGTTGTTCTGGAGCTAAAATGAAGGGAGGTACCAAATATTAGCAGTTTGCAATTGAGCTACTCCAAAGAATTCAGTGTCTTACTTTTTATGGGGTGAGAATTTAGCTACTTTCTCCTACACTGAGTTCAGTCTTTCCAGTTTCAAGTAGTGCTCAAGAGGAGTATATATGTGATGTTGAAAATAGATCACAAATGAGGCAATCTTTCACTCAGAAGCTGTAGACCAGATTTTGAGGAATTTCTTTTGGGATAAGACCAGCCTAAAGAAGAAATTCTTCAGGAGTTATGGAAAAATACTTCCCTTGATATTGCTTCCATCCTCTTTTCTTCCCTGCATAACCTTGCTTCTTGAAGGAGCAGCTGCTTTGCTTCATTAATGTCCACATACTCTTCAAGCCCAAGTATGGTTTCTGCCTTCTCCACTCCAATGTAACCATTTCTGACAACACAGACTGACCTTGAGAACATTATGCTATGTGAGATGTTAAAGAAAGACCAATACTGTATCGTCTCACCTATATGTGGAATCTAAAAATGTCAAACTCATATAAGAAGAATAAAATGGTCATTTCCAGGGGCTGAGAAAGTGTGAAAGTGTTAGTCATTCATTTGTGTCTGACTCTTTGCAACTCCATGGACTGTAGTCCACCAGGCTTCTCTGTCCATGGAATTCTCCAGGCAAGAATACTGGAGTGGGTTGCCATTTCCTTTTCCAGGGGATCTTCCCAACCCAGGGATTGAACCTGAGTTTCCTGCATTGCAGGCAAATTCTTTACCATTTGAGCCACCATAGCACCCATAGGGGCTGAAGGGTGGGGGAAATGGGGAGATGCTGATCAAATAGAACAAATTTCCAGTTATAAGATGAATTAATTCTGAGGATCTAATTACAGTATGGTGACTATAATTAAGAAGAGTGTATTGTATGCTTAAAATTTGCTAAGAAAGTAGATTTTAAGTGTTCTTTAACAGAAAAATAAAAGGTAACTATGTGGGGTGATGGATATCTTAATTGCAATAATCATTTCACAATGTATTTGTATATGAAATCACAATGTTGTACACCTTAAGAAAACAAATATGACATTGTACAACATAAATGTATACAATTTTTATTTGTCAATCATACCTCAATAAAGTTGGAAAAATGCTAATTGTTTTCCACTAAATCTCATGCAGTGAGGACATTTATATACAATGAGGCCAGAAACCTTGTTAGTGAAGACTGCAGGAAGACCTTAACTGCTTTCCTGCTTTACAAGGAAATCAGGAATTTAAGTGGGAAATCATAAGGTGGCCTTTGCTGTGAGACACCCAAAAATGTTGCAAGGTTTTTCCCTCCTATTCTTAAAGGGCCGCAGAGGTGGTGCATTTGTAAAGAATCTCCCTACTACCACAGGAGATGGCAGAGACACGCATTTGATCCCTGGGTCAGGAAGATCCCCTGAAAGAGGAAATGGAAACTACTCCAGTATTCTTGCCTGGAAAATCCCATGGACAGAGGAAGCTGACAGGCTACAGTTCAGGGGGGTCACAGAGACTCGGAAACAACTGATCAACTGAGCACATGGAGACATAGAAGTTATAAATAACTGCTCACAGCTGTCCAATTCTTGCAAAAAATAACAAATACTGAGAAACTGCTTAGATTTGACCTAAATCCTTCAAGCTGGAGATTTTTTTTTTCCCTCCTATTTGACTCTGCTTTTTACTGCCAACTGTGGTAAAGCTTCTTATTTCATGTAGCAAAGTCCCACTGAAAACAAGAGTAATACAGATTCACAAGCATTTGGCTTACTATTTCTATAGCAGCCAACACAGTGGTAATCTCTCAGCTAGGTACCATAAACGGGTGCATCTCAAACTCTCCAGCCTAAGAAGACCATTAAATTCAGGGAGGCAACATAATTTCAAGGTTAAGTGCATGAGCCCTCAAGTTATAATACCTGAATTCAAACACCAATTTCACCACTACTGTTTAAATGTGGCCAAATTTCTTATCCTCTCTGAACACAATTTCCCCATCTAAAAAATAGTGAGATAGTTATTATACTTACCTCATGGTATTCTTGTGAAGACTAATGAGATGATCCATATTAAGGATTTATAACATGACACTTAGTAAATACTGGACTAAAATTAACACTTTCCATTTGGCAACCCATCTACACTTTCATATCCTATTGTGTTAACAAATAAAGCTGATTGAAACTGGAAAAAGTTAAGTCCCTACACAAACTACCCACATGTTAGCAATGGTTTCCACTTGGAACATATTACTTATTAAATAGAAGCTTCCTAGTCACTGCTTTAATCTGCTTTAATCTAAGACAGTACTATTCAAAGTTTTAGATCACTTTGAGACTCAGTGGTCTAAACTATATATTTTGCTATAATGTCTTCAACTTATCCTTGCAAACCTGGTGAACACGTTTTCTCATTCCTGCTTCCATATCTTTATTTCCTCTTTTTTTTCCCTTAGCAGTGTTTCCCAAAGTGGGCCAGCAGAATCAGTATCAGAAACACCTGGGAACTTATGTTAGAAATGTAGATTCATGGGCCCCACCCTCAGTTCAGTTCAGTCACTCAGTCGTGTCCGACTCTTTGCAAACCCATGAATCGCAGCACGCCAGGCCTCCCTGTCCATCATCAATTCCCAGAGTTCACTCAGACTCACGTCCATCGAGTCAGTGATGCCATCCAGCCATCTCATCCTTGGTCGTCCCCTTCTCCTCCTGCCCCCAATCCCTCCCAGCATCAGAGTCTTTTCCAATGAGTCAACTCTTCGCATGAGGTGGCCAAAGTACTGGAGTTTCAGCTTTAGCATCATTCCTTCCAAAGAAATCCCAGGGCTGATCTCCTTCAGAATGGACTGGTTGGATCTCCTTGCAGTCCAAGGGACTCTCAAGAGTCTTCTCCAACACCACAGTTCAAAAGCATCAATTCTTAGGCACTCAGCCTTCTTCCAGTCCAACTCTCACATGACCACAGGAAAAACCATAGCCTTGACTAGACAGACCTTAGTCGGCAAAGTAATGTCTCTGCTTTTGAATATACTATCTAGGTTGGTCATAACTTTTCTTCCAAGGAGTAAGTGTCTTTTAATTTCATGGCTGCTGTCACCATCTGCAGTGATTTTAGGCCCAAAAAAATAAAGTCTGACACTGTTTCTACTGTTTCCCCATCTATTTCCCATGAAGTGATGGGACCAGATGCCATGATCTTGGTTTTCTGAATGTTGAGATTTAAGCCAACTTTTACACTCTCCTCTTTCACTTTCATCAAGAGGCTTTTTAGCTCCTCTTCACTTTCTGCCATAAGGGTGGTGTCATCTGCATATCTGAGGTCATTGATATTTCTCCCGGCAATCTTGATTCCAGCTTGTGTTTCTTCCAGCCCAGCGTTTCTCATGATATACTCTGCATAGAAGTTAAATAAGCAGGGTGACAATATACTGCCTTGACGTACTCCTTTTTCTATTTGTAACCAGTCTGTTGTTCCATGTCCAGTTCTAACTACTGCTTCCTGGCCTGCATACAGATTTCTCAAAGAGGCAGGTCAGGTGGTCTGGTATTCCCATCTCTTTCAGAATTTTCCACAGTTGATTGTGATCCACACAGTCAAAGGCTTTGGCATAGTCAATAAAGCAGAAATCGATGTTTTTCTGGAACTCTCTTCCTTTTTTGATGATCAGGAGGTTGTTGGCAATTTGATCTCTGGTTCCTCTGCCTTTTCTAAAACCAGCTTGAACATCAGGAAGTTCACAGTTCACGTATTGCTGAAGCCAGGGTTGGAGAATTTTGAGCATTACTTTACTAGCATGTGAGATGAGTGCAACTGTGCAGTAGTTTGAGCATTCTTTGGCATTGCCTTTCTTTGGGATTGGAATGAAAACTGGCCTTTTCCAGTCCTATGGCCACTGCTGAGTTTTCCAGATTTGCTAGCATATTGACTGCAGCACTTTCACAGCATCATCTTTCAGGATTTGAAATAGCTCAACTGGAATTCCATCACCTCCACTAGCTTTGTGTGTAGCGATGCTTTCTAAGGCCCACTTGACTTCACATTCCAGGATGTCTGGCTCTAGATGAGTAATCACACCATCATCATTATCTGGGTCGTGAAGATCTTTTTTGTACAGTTCTTCTGTGTATTCTTGCCACCTCTTCTTAATATCTTCTGCTTCTGTTAGGTCCAGACTATTTCTGTCCTTTGTCGAGCCCATCTTTGCATGAAATGTTCCCTTGGTATCTCTAATTTTCTTGACGAGATCTCCAGTCTTTCCCATTCTGTTGTTTTCCTCTATTTCTTTGCATTGATCACTGAAGAAGGCTTTCTTATCTCTTCTTGCTATCCTCTGGAGCTCTGCATTCAGATGCTTATATCTTTCCTTTTCTCCTTTGCCTTTCACTTCTCTTCTTTTCACAACTATTTGTAAGGCCTCCCCAGACAGCCGTTTTGTTTTTTGCATTTCTTTTCCATGGGGATGGTCTTGATCCCTGTCTCCTGTACAATGTCACAAACCTCATTCCATAGTTCATCAGGCACTCTATCTATCAGATCTAGGCCCTTAAATCTATTTCTCACTTCCACTGTATAATTATAAGGGATTTGATTTAGATCATACCTGAATGGTCTAGTGGTTTTCCCTACTTTCTTCAATTTAAAGATCTACTGAATCTGAAACTCTTAGGTGTGGTGTGTGGGGCACCAGTTTTGTTTGTGCGTGTGTGTGTGTGTGTGTGTGTGTGTGTGTGTGTGTGTAGCAGAGTTTTATTAAAGTATGAAAAGGGACAGAGAAAGTTTCTGATATAGACATCAGAAGAGGGACAGAGAGCGCCCCCATCGCTAGTTTTAGCAAGGAAGCTATATACTTTTTCAATTGGTTATTACAGTAAATCAAAAGAATGTATCAAGGCTGTAAAGGTCTTACCAGGCCCACTCCCACAATATATATTTTAAGATAACAGGATTAGAACTAACAATAGAAATATCTTACCAGACCCAGAAAAGGCAGAGGAACCTTAGAAAAGGCAGAGGAACCAGAGATCAAATTGCCAACAACCTCCTGATCATCAAAAAAGGAAGAGAGTTCCAGAAAAACATCGATTTCTGCTTTATTGACTATGCCAAAGCCTTTGACTGTGTGGATCACAATCAACTGTGGAAAATTCTGAAAGAGATGGGAATACCAGACCACCTGACCTGCCTCTTGAGAAATCTATATGCAGGTCAGGAAGCAACAGTTAGACCTGGACATGGAACAACAGACTGGTTCCAAATAGGAAAAGGAGTTCGTCAAGGCTGTATATTGTCACCCTGCTTATTTAACTTCTATGCAGAGTACATCATGAGAAACGCTGGGCTGGAAGAAACACAAGCTGGAATCAAGATTGCCAGGAGAAATATCAATAACCTCAGATATGCAGATGACACCACCCTTATGGCAGAAAGTGAAGAGGAACTAAAAAGCCTCTTGATGAAAGTGAAAGAAGAGAGTGAAAAAGTTGGCTTAAATCTCAACATTCAGAAAACCAAGATCATGGCATCTGGTCCCCATCACTTCATGGGAAATAGATGGGGAAACAATGGAAACTGTGTCAGACTTTATTTTCTGGGGCTCCAAAATCACTGCAGATGGTGACAGCAGCCATGAAATTAAAAGACACTTACTCCTTGGAAGAAAAGTTATGACCAACCTAGATAGTATATTCAAAAGCAGAGACATTACTTTGCTGACTAAGGTCCGCCTAGTCAAGGCTATGGTTTTTCCAGTGGTCATGTATGGATGTGAGAGTTGGACTGTGAAGAAGGCTGAGCACCGAAGAATTGATGCTTTTGAACTGTGGTGTTGGAGAAGACTCTTGAGAGTCCCTTGGACTGCAAGGAGATCCAACCAGTCCATTCTGAAGGAGATCAGCCCTGGGATTTCTTTGGAAAGAATGATGCTAAAGCTGAAGCTCCAGTACTTTGGCTACCTCATGAGAAGATTTGACTCATTAGAAAAGTCTCTGACGCTGGGAGGGATTGGGGGCAGGGGGAGAAGGGGACAACCAAGGATGAGATGCCTGGATGGCATCACTGACTCAATGGACGTGAGTCTGAGTGATCTCTGGGAGTTGGTGATGGGCAGGGAGGCCTGGTGTGCTGCGATTCATGGGGTCATGAAGAGTGGGACGGGACTGAGCGACTGAACTGAACTGAACTGAACCAGACCCACTCCCATAAAATACATTTTAATATGACAGGATTAGTCAGAAGGTTCTCAAGAAGGAGAAACATGTCCTCAAGCAGGATACATTGCCACTGATACAGAGTTTAAGGGAAAAACATATCCTTGAGCAAGATGAGTTGTTTTGTTGTGCAATCATCAGCTCTGGGCTTAAAGAAAAAAAAAAAAAGTTTGTCCTTTTCTCCTCCTTGAGAGCCCCAGACTCCTCTCTCCTCCTTAGGGACCCCAGACTTCTTATCAGTCTACCTAGGAATTGACTCTCTCACCTCCGCTTTTCTTTTAGGAAAATTATGTTGCCAAGGGAAAGGGGCATTGTTTTCATTCCATAACTACCTCCTACTGTTGAAGGGCATGGTCCCTAAAATGTTGAGGCAACATATTCTCCTAACCTCAGAAGGTCTCTGATCCAAGGGCCCCAAGTAATAGTTGGAGGAGGCTGTGGCACTCATAGGAGCCTGGACAACCATTTGTAACTTAAAAGCTTTCAGAGGGTTAGAAACAAACCCCGTTTCACAGTTACAGATGTAAGGCAAAACAGTCTTTAAACCAAGTTAAAATATAATCAAAATTAAAGATTACACTATACCCATAGTTTGGAGAAGGCAATGGCATCCCACTCCAGTACTCTTGCCTGGAAAATCCCATGGACGGAGGAGCCTGGTATGTCGCTAGGAGTCGGACAAGACTGACCACCTTCACTTTCACTTTTCACTTTAATGCACTGGAGAAGGAAATGGCGACCCACTCCAGTGTTCTTGCCTGGAGAATCCCAGGGACGGGGAGCCTGGTGGGCTGCCGTCTATGGGGTCGCACAGAGTTGGACACGACTGAGGCAACTTAGCAGCAGCAGCAGTAGCATATCCATAGTTCCATCAGTCCATCTTAGGATTGTTACACGTCATCAGATCAAGAAGAGGCATCACATAAGATTATTGTTGGTGAAAGTTTTTGCAGAGTTGAAGAAAGTCCTTTCTTTGAAGCAGAGAATCTCACCATGGGAAGTCTTCAATTGATGAGGAGGGGGAGCACTCCACAGACCCAGCAATTAGACCTACTGTGGAGGCTGGGTCAGTGGTCACCTCCTGGAGTTCTCGTAATGTCTGCTGAAAAGCTGAAAGCTGAGTCACGTAGTTAATTAATTCTAAGGCTTTAGGATCTATGACAATATCTGTGCACAAAAATGGTCTGTCATAGAGACAGTCCTTTCTTAGGGACAATTTGAGCCCTCATTAAAGCTATGGGTAAGTTTTTAAACCAACCGTCTTGTGTTTTCTGAGTTAGCTTATACAGATATCTCTTAATAATGTCATTAGCCTTTTCAACTTTTTCTGAAAATTGGGGTCTCCAGGAACAGTGTAAGTGATATTCTATTCCTAGAGCTTTCAACACCCCTTGAGTTATAGCAGCTTTAAAGAGAGAACCATTGTCACTCTGAACTTTAGAGTGTAAGATCCCACTTATATCATGAGAAATCAGTACAGTAAGATTTCACCTATTCATCAACTTTAGAGGATACTGCTTTTGACATGGAAATAAGTGAGGGTCTTTGAGCTTGATAATGACAGGAACAGCATTTTGTGTTCAACCCACAGTTTTTCCATCAGCCCACACTCTAGGATTTACATTTTGTTCTGTTAAAAACAGCAGGTTCCATATTCATGAAAACAGAGGCCTGGACCTTGCTCAGTATATCTCCCTAGAAGAGTTGAGGGAGACTCTGGCATGATTTGAAACTCAAGAAAATAGCACAGAGTCCTAGTTACAGCTTAAAGGATAACTGAAATATAAACGTTTGTCTCATCCAGACAGTCCCATTACAGTAGTGGATCAGTAGGAAAGCGGACCAGGGGCTTCAGTGAGCACAGAGAAAGTTGCCTTGGTGTCCAAGAGAAAATCAACTGATTGTCCTTCCCCCCACCCCGTTCCTCAGGTATAATTACGATGGGAGCTTGTGTGAACCCCTGGGCACCTTCAGTCCTGATTGTCCTGAGAGTCCGACCCCTGGGGCCTATACCTCGGAAGGCAGTCTCTCCTCAGGTATGGTCCTTTACAGACCGGACATGGGGCCGGGGTTAGCTTAGATGCCTGAAGGCAATCCCACTTGAGATGCCCTTCCTTTCCACAGTAACAAGCTCATCCCTTTTCACATGGGTTCCTCTGGGCATTTTTCCTCAGGCTGTTTCAGAGCAGATCTAACAGCCATGCTGGGGCTTCAGTCTTTTGCCTGGTTCATTTACTGCCTCCTATTTTCCTCCTCATATCCTCTACCATAATATACCATCTGAGCCAGCTGCAACAGTTTTTCTAAAGACTGATTTGGTCCAAATGCCTGTTTTTGTAACTTATTGCAGACATCTGGAGCTGACTGAGTGAGAAATCTATCTTTTAAGAAAATTTCTCCATCTGCACTTTTGGAATCAATGTCAGTAAACTTGCAGAGAGCCTCCAGTAGTCTATACTAGGAGTTTATCAGGAGTTTCCTTCTCTCCCTGTTCTATGTCAGTCAACTTAGCATAGTTTAAAGTCTTCGTGTGCACTTGCTTGAGTCCTTCAAGACTACATCCAGCAAAGTGGCTCTGTTATGGGAACTGCTTGGCTCCCCATAGGGAGGAGGGCTATTTCGTGTTCCTTCTTTCCCCTTGTCTCATGTTCAAGCCATTCATCTCCAAAAGTAGTAGCTTCCCCCAAAACTCAAGCTATTGAGTCAGGGGTCAGCATCTGTCCCAAGACATACATTGTATCTCTCCAAGTAAGGTCATAAAGTAAAGTTAGTCCTGTAAAGGCTTCCATGTACTTTTTAGATCCTCTAAATAGTCTCAACCACAATAGGAACTGTTTGAATCTCTACCGAGACTGAGGCAACCCCTCCTGGAAGATGCCTTGATTCTCAGCCTGTTCAGTTGGAAGCCCCAGACACAAGGGCAAAGTAAGAGGACAGGAGGCTGCTAAAAAGGTTTCACACCCAAACCTGCACCCTTAGGACATAAGTCTGCCATGTCTCACAGAGAGATAAAGAGCAACACATATAGCACTTCTACCTATTTCTCTTGTTTTCTACAGAACCAATCTAATTGTAAAACAGTATCATAATTAAGAGACCCTTCAAAAGGCCAGTGTTCCCCATCTTCCAAAGGATACTGTGGCCATTCAGTATCACAGAAGATCAGGTGTGTCTTTTTAAACTCTGGGGATCAAACTTGTCCAAGTTTTTTAAAATACATTTTAAAGGAGTGGTTCTGGAACTGCTAGCTCCCATCTGTAAGAGAGAAATAAGTGGCATCCACAGCTGTGGCTTCTTTCCACTGGAGGCGTCCCTCCGAACTCCAGATAGGGGTTAGACAGACATCCCACTAAAGCTTTCCTTCCCTGGTAGGACTTAGTCCGTCCCTTACTGACACAGGTACCTTACTTGTCCCTCCTGGTTCTACCACGAAAGCAGGGTGGAGATGCACAGAGGTAAGACCTGATGGCATCCCAGACTGATTTCTAGTTCCTTACCACCAAAACCTTTGATTTTCCCTTGTCTCTGATGCCACAGAGTGTAACAGAGTAGATTTTCAGAATGTTTCCCAAGCTAGGACTATTAGGGGAAGCATCCATGTCCTATGTGCCTGTGCACATTTCTGAGTACAGTCCTGATCACAATAGAAGAGGTGAGTTATAAAGGGATGAACAACAATCAAGATGTCTGTTCTGAGTGTCACCACACCAGTGTATGTGATAGCAAAAGGGTTAGCCAGCGAGGAAAACTTTTTTTTTTTCCCTTAAGCTACTAGGGCTGATCTTTCCAGTTCATTCCCACAGATTCCACAAAAGGAATATCTAAGGCATTGAGACAAAAGTCACCAGAGA
Source organism: Capra hircus (assembly GCF_001704415.2). Taxonomy (NCBI): domain Eukaryota; kingdom Metazoa; phylum Chordata; class Mammalia; order Artiodactyla; family Bovidae; genus Capra; species Capra hircus. The sequence continues at coordinate 25,208,244 of NW_017189516.1, read as the reverse complement.
GCCTCCTCTGATTCACTAACAGTTAGCACTACCAATGGAAGAAGCCCACTGTACTTCCAATCTGACCAGATCCTACAATTCCTAATCTGTGTCCTCAAAAAGCTCATGGTCACCAGCAATATTTTTATCCACATAGAGGGACAGCTGTGACAAAGACTTACTTTCAGGTCACTGGCCTCAGAGGCAGGCAGCCAAGAGAGTGACCTCTAGCCTGAGGGGCATTCCTGGAGCTAGAGCTGCATCTCACTCCCAAATGTGCTCTTATAACTTTCAGCTAAGTAAAAGTACACAGTGACAGCATGGATCACAACTCCCTTGAAAGTCTATGACCCAATAGATTAGGTTAGTAGTTCTGATTTCCCACACAATTATGAAATGGTCAAAGAGACCAGGAAAAGATGACCCAGAAAGGAAAGTTTGTTCCACACGCTTTGCCCATTTCTGGCTGCTCCCCTCGCAGGGACGTTGGGTGTCTCTTGACATTGGTAGATCAGTATAAACACCCAACAAGGCTCTCCTTTTTGGGGCTGCCTTCAGTCATTCTGAGGCACCATGAAACCACAGAGCAGGGCTCATCACTTGGTTCACACAAGGCATATCATTCATTCACACAAGCACACCATAGAGTTAGTGAAGTAAAAGGAGAAATGTATACTGAGAAAGCAGAGAGGCTAGAGCTCTTGAGTGTTCTTACTTTGTCCTGAAGATTCAAGATGAGCCCCCAAGATGATAGCTCACAGTGAATGATGTCGGATTTGTGATGTCTGAAGAAGATTTAGCTTTGGGACCAGGGACCAGACTCAAGAGCTTTTGTATAGCAGAGTTTTATTAAAGTATGAAAAGGGACAGAGAAAGCTTCTGACATAGACATCAGAAGGGGGACAGAGAGTGCCCCCCAGCACCAGTGTTTTTTATCTGTAATCCTCCAAGTGGTTCTGATGCATGCTCAAGTTTGAGAACCATTGCCCTATCCTACTAAAATAGCTAACAAGGCCTATAAAAAGAATCAATTCACTGTATCACTAAACTCATAAATTTTACATCATTAGTTTTGATTTCTTCTCTCCAACTCTTTCTGTGTACATGTCTTCACTGTCCACTTGTGTTATTTCAGTTTCTAAGTGGCACATCTTTGGGCAAATATCTCAAAACATTTTTTCTTGTCTTCAGTGACAAAGAAGACCAGCTGTTCATTACCATTAGGATTAAGTCAAATCATAACCTTATTTTTCTAACCTTTCATAATTTTATACATCCTTTAAGTTCAAGTTATAACTAGAATCTGAGAAAAGGTTGAAGGAAGAGCAAACAAAGTAATCATGTAACAGCTTTTTCTGGTGCTCAACTAATTGAATATCTATATATCTATATCTAGGGCTTCCCTGGTAGCTCAGCTGGTAAATAATGTCTGCAATGTGGGAGACCTATATCTACCTTCCAAAGGAGAAAAAAAAAAAAACACTTTTGGGTGTTTTCCTTCAAATCTCATCCCAGATAAAGGATAAGGAGAACATGCCAAATCATTAGTCACAGAACAGACTCCCTCTTCACTTGCTCTTTTCATTTTCCTAGATATTAATAGGACAAATAATCTAGAACATCAAACTTAAACTCTTCTTCTATAGAAGATTAATGCAACTGTTGATAAAATTAATCCCATGAGATTCTTTTAAGAATTTACATTTTTAATCTACATGACAGCATGTTTTTTGCTACTCAGTAAAAACTCTATCTCCATTGGGGACAATAAGATGAGGAAAGATGAGGTTCTGGCTGTCTGGAAGAAGTTTCTTCATGAAATAAAATTGAGATGAATCTACTGTGCTGTAGATTCCCTAAATGCTTTTGTGTTCTGTTTCAGTTCTATACAAACTGAAAAAGTTACGGCTTTGAGTAATTCTAGTCAGGACATGACTGAGCAACTTTACTTTCACTTTTCACTTTCATGCATTGGAGAAGGAAATGGCAACCCACTCCAGTATGCTTGCCTGGAGAATCACAGGGACGGTGGAGCCTGGTGGGCTGCCGTCTATGGGGTCGCACAGAGTCAGACATGACTAAAGCGACTTAGCAGTAGCAGCAGTTGGTGTTGCCAGGCTCTTCTCCCAGTTCACAATGGGTCATCTTTTCCTTGGGAATGAAGTCAAATAAAGCCCCACCTTGAATGAGGTTTTATAATAATACTTAATGAGTATAATGGGCTTCCCTGGTGGCTCAGATGGTAAAGCGTCTCCCTGCAATGCGGGAGACCTGGGTTCGATTCCTGGGTTGGGAAAATCCCCTGGAGAAGGAAATGGCAATCCACTCCAGCACTCTTGCCTGGAAAATCCCATGGATGGAGGAGCCTGATAGGCTACAGTCTATGGGGTAGCAAAGAGTTGGACACAACTGAGCAACTTCACTTTCACTTTCTTTCACTTTAATGAGGATAATGAGAGCACATCCCATTAGGTATTATGGAATATATAAATTAACCATTCTTGGGCCTCATAGAAAGAAGACTTACATCTCATAAATACTATCTATTTCCCCTCAACTTTTAATTCATTCCTTCTCTAGTTGCATCTTGAAACAGACTTTCAGCACACTTCAGGCCTGGATTACTATCTGTTTCTCCAGCTGCCATCAGTCAGCCCACAGGTTAACTTTCTTTCAAAATTCCTTTGCCATTTCCTATCATATTATATCAAAACTCTTCTGCCTAGCTTTAAGGCTATCATTTGGCTCATCCTTCCCAACCAACTTTATTTTATACTATTTCCCAAACAGCAAGTCTTCTTCCCCTAGGTTAACTGTGAAATTCATTTTCTTTTTCTTAGGGAAAAGCTGAAGAAACAAGGGAAAGAAAAAAAAAAAAAGAAAACAATGTTACTGAAATCTGTAATAGCAAAACTTTATTTATAATTGCATTTAAGGAATATTTTTAGTGCATGCTGAGAAAACAGTAATATTCCAAACATATAGGTTACTATCTGATGAGGAATATAAGATGATGCTGGAAAAGGCTTCGGCATACACAACAACTGAAACCAGGTTATTAGAACACTTACACTATTAGAACATTGTTATCAGAACACTTACATATCACCTACTTTTATGTCACACCACATTCATAGACAGTTTATCTTCTAACTTCTTACAGGCTATTTGAGTAAATAGCATTCAAGGTTATACATGAAGACTGGGGAGTAGGGAAGAAATGCAGAAGTGATAAGCATCACATTTCAGAGCCTATATATACTAATACAACATTAAGAAATAGTATTCCACTTATTTTTCTGAAACAGCATTTGGCAATGTTTTAACGCATGAGAAGACACTGCTTTGGCCCATCCACTCTTTCCAGCTTTTCAAAGTGTTTCCTGGCATTGCGAATATTGATCAGAGTAGCTGCAGAAGCTGAGGATGGGGTAGGGAAGATATCCAACACAGTTAGTACAAATAGCCAAAGGAATATATTACTAGTAAAAAAAAAAAAATGAAAGAGAGCCAAATTTCTCAATTTATGTCACAGAGAACCTATGTCCCAAGTTAATCAGAATTTAATTTTTCTGAGTAAAAGATTTATTTATATTCTAAACATAATATTTTCAAAATAAATTTTCAAACTTGTTTAGTTTGGGGCTAATAGTAAAACATTATCTTCTGTTATATTCTAATATTACCCTAAGATAGATAATTTAACAGATAATTTAAATTTCTGGGAACATCCTAGAAATACTGCTAGAACCTTTATTTTAACAGTTGTGATTGATATAGCTATTATGGCATGGAGGCACCAAATATCTCTCTCTATGCCCCTAACAAAAATATGGGAGTACAGTATTTAGAAATATACAATGACATATAAAATGGTTCAACAACGAAAAGTTCAGAGCTTAGAGTGACTAGTCCTTTAAAAATATACCCCATGTGGAGCACAAGTCATACATTTGAGTTTGTTTTCTTTAAAATCCCCAGATTTAGTAATTTGATTTTTGAAGCTCCCATGAAGAAAAATATAATACCCTAGAGTCTAAATTATTTCTAAACTTCAAAATATAAATTGATTAAAAAAATTATTTATCATTAGACAGAATGTGGTCCAAAGGAGAAGGGAATGGCAAACCACTTCAGTATTCTTGCCTTGAGAACTCCATGAACAGCAGGAAAGGCAAAATGATAGCATACTAAAAGAGGAACTCCTCAGGTTGGTAGATGCCCAATATGCTACTGGAGATCAGTGGAGAAATAACTCCAGAAAGAATGAAGGGATGGAGCCAAAGCAAAAAGAATACCCAGTTGTGGATGTGACTGGTGATAGAAGCAAGGTCTGATGTGTTAGAGAGCAATATTGCATGGAATGTTAGGCCCATGATCCAAGGCAAATTGGAAGTGGTCAAACAGGAGATGGTAAGAGTGAACGTCAACATTCTAGTAGTCAACGAACTAAAACGGAATGGAATGGGTGAATTTAACTCAGATGACCATTATATCTACTAATGTGGGCAGGAATCCCTTAGAAGAAATGGAGTAGCCATTATGGTCAATAAGAGAGTCCGAAATGCAGTACTTGGATGCAATCTCAAAAACGACAGAATGATCTCTGTTCATTTCCAAGGCAAACCATTCAATATCAAGCCTATGCCCCAACCAGTAATGCTGAAGAAGCTGAAGTTGAACAGTTCTATGAAGACCTTAAAAGACCTTCTAGAATTAACACCCCAAAAAGATGTCCTTTTCATTATAGTGGACTGGAATGCAAAAGGAGGAAGTCAAGAAGCACCTGGAATAACAGGCAAATTTTCCTTGGAGTACAGAATGAAGCAGGGCAAAGACTAATAGACTTTTGCCAAGAGAACGCACTGGACATAGCAAACACCCTCTCCCAACAACACAAGAGAAGACTCTACACATGGACATCACCAGATGGTCAACACCAAAATCAGATTCATTATATTCTTTGCAGCCAAAGATGGAGAAGCTCTATACAGTCAGCAAAAACAAGACCGGGAGCTGACTGTGGTTCAGATCATGAACTCCTTATTGCCAAATTCAGACTTAAATTGAAGAATGTGGGGAAAACCACTAGACTATTCAGGTATGATCTAACAGTGGAAGTAAGAAATAGATTTAAGGGAGCAGATCCGATAGGGTGCCTGATGAACCATGGACGGAGGTTCGTGACACTGTACAGGAAACAGGGATCAAGACCATCCCCATGGAAAAGAAATGCAACAAAGTAAAATGGCTGTCTGGGGAGGCCTTACAAATAGCTGTGAAAAGAAGAGAAGTGAAAGGCAAAAGAGCAAAGGAAAGATATAAGCATCTGAATGCAGAGTTCCAAAGAATAGCAAGGAGAGATAAGAAAGCCTTCTTCAGTGATCAATGCAAGAAATAGAGGAAAACAACAGAATGGGAAAGACTAGATCTCTTCAAGAAAATTAAAGATACCAAGGGAACATTTCATGCAAAGATGGGCTCGATAAAGGACAGAAATGGTATGGACCTAACAGAAGCAGAAGATATCAAGAAGAGGTGGCAGGAATACACAGAAGAATTGTACAAAAAAGATCTGCATGACCCAGAAAATCACGATGGTGTGATCACTCACCTAGAGCCAGATATCCTAAAATGTGAAATCAAGTGGGACATAGAAAGCATCACTACGAACAAAGCTACTGGAGGTGATGGGATTCGAGTTGAACTATTTTAAATCCTGAAAGGTGATGCTGTGAAAGTGCTGCACTCAATATGCCAGCAAATTTGGAAAACTTAGCAGTGGCCACAGGACTGGAAAAGGTCAGTTTTCATTCCAATCCCAAAGAAAGGCAATGCCAAAGAATGCTCAAACTACTGCACAATTGCACTCATCTCACATGCTAGTAAAGTAATGCTCAAAATTCTCCAAGCCAGGCTTCAGCAATACGTGAACTTTGAACTTCCAGATGTTCAAGCTGGTTTTAGAAAAGGCAGAGGAACCAGAGATCAAATTGCCAACATCCGCTGGATCATCAAAAAAGCAAGAGTTCCAGAAAAACATGTATTTCTGCTTTATTGACTATGCCAAAGCCTTTGACTATGTGGATCACAACAAACTGTGGAAAATTCTGAGAGAGATGGGAATACCAGACCACCTGAACTGCCTCTTGAGAAACCTATATGCAGGTCAGGAAGCAACAGTGAGAACTGGACTTGGAACAACAGGCTGGTTCCAAATAGGAAAAGGAGTACGTCAAGGCAGTATATTGTCACCCTGCTTATTTAACTTATATGCAGAGTACATCATGAGAAATGGTGGGCTGGAAGAAGCACAAGCTGGAATCAAGATTGCCGGGAGAAATATCAATAACCTCAGATATGCAGATGACACCACCCTTATGGTGGAAAGTAAAGAGGAACTAAAAAGCCTCTTGATGAAAGTGAAAGAGGAGAGTTGAGAAAGTTGGCTTAAAGCTCAATATTCAGAAAACTAAGATCATGGCATCTGGTCCCATGACTTCATGGCAAATAGATGGGGAAACAGTGTCAGACTTTATTTTTTGGGCTTCAAAATCACTGCAGATGGTGATTGTGGCCATGAAATTAAAAGATGCTTACTCCTTGGAAGGAAAGTTATGACCAACCTAGACAGCATATTAAAAGCAGAGACATTACTTTGCCGACTAAAGTCTGTCTAGTCAAGGGTATGGTTTTTCCTGTGGTCATGTGTGGATGTGAGAGTTGGACTGTGAAGAAAGCTGAGCCTGAAGAATTGATGCTTTTGAACTGTGGTGTTGGAGAAGACTCTTGAGAGTCCCATGGACTTCAAGGAGATCCACCCAGTTCATTCTAAAGGAGATCAGTCCTGGGTGCTCATTAGAAGAAGTGATGCTGAAGCTGAAACTCCAATACTTTGGCCACCTCATGAGAAGATTTGACTCATTGGAAAAGGCCCTGATGCTTGGAGGGATTGGGGGCAGGAGGGAAGGGGACGACAGAGGATGAGATGGCTGGATGGCATCTCCGACTCAACGGACACGAGTTTGAATAAACTCCGGGAGTTGGTGATGGACAGAGTGGCCTGGCATGCTGCAATTCATGGAGTTGCAAATAGTTGCACACGACTGAGCGAATGAACTGAACTGATTTACCATTAATACTAATTTATTTTCATTGTGGTAAAATACACATAAAATGAAATTTACCCTTTTAACCACTGTTAAATGTATAGGTCAGTGGCACTAAGTACATTCACAGGGTTGTGCACTATAAAATAGTTTTTAGTATCTTTAATAATGTACAACTTCTAAAGCAATTAGTTTAAAGAATATGTGGCTTTGAATCTATGTCAGCTAAGTATAAACTTACGAATAGATGGATCAGACATCACGACCATCACATAAGTGTTGGATGTAAAAATGTCAATGAAAGCAGCAAAGTTAGAGTTCCTGACTTCCATGCTCTGGAAAGAGGCAGCTAGCTTGCTATAGGAGAAAGGGGAAAAGTGAGTAAAGGACATAAAATAATAGTAATATCAGACATTCTTATCTTTCATATTAACATTTGCATACCATTATATCTCATCCATCACCTCATTAAGACAGTTAATCACTAATCTCACTTTGTTTTCCAAGGAAACTCTAATGCCAAATTTAACATGTCTTGGAAAGTGGCCTTGACAGAAAGCAGATTAGGACTTGACAGTGACTGTGAAGTGAAAAGTGGGCTTAGACCTAGATTCATGTTGCCAAAGATTTCTCTAATATTTAAGTTTATTCAGTTGAAATTTTCCTATCATTGTGATTAACAACCATACCTTTTGAATATTAGTTATGTTAAAATTCCATCTTTGAAAACAAAAAGAGCAATAATATTTATATGCCATTTGCAATTTATTCTTTAAAAATGTTGGGATAAACATACCAGAAAGTCTCAAAATATGCTAAAGCATTAAAGGGATTACTTACACTTATTCTATTGTCAGAATATCAAAGTTTTACCACAATAAGAATTTTGATTATTAAATCTTTACTAGATTATAATGTTCAGCCATTCCTACTTCCTACATTCACAATGCTAAGATTCACACTAGATTTAAACAAAGCTGAGACAATATGATCAGACATTTTTAGATGCTCTTCTTTGTACCATTCCTGAAATCAGTGCCACACTATTTTTATTATTGTAGTTTTATAGTAAATCTTGGTATTTGATAAGGTAACCCTCCTTCTTTTTTTTCAAACCTCTCTTGGACATCGTCTGTTTATTTCTTCCCAAATAGTAAAAAAACATCTTGAAAGGGTACTCAGCTTAGATATTTTACATAAGCTTCTTCTGCATCAGTTGATTTTGCATTAAAGGATACTGTCTTTCACTTCAGTCAAGAAGTTTAGAGTCGAGTTTTTGTCTTGCTTTAAAATTTTGTTTATTTATTTTGGCTGTGTTGGGTCTTCATTGCTGCACAGGCTTTTCTCTAGCTAGGGGAGTGGGGGCTATTCTCTAGTTGCAGTGCATGGGCTTCTCATTGTGGTGGCCTCTCTTGTTGTGGAGTATAGGTTTAGTTGCTTTGTGGCCTGTGGGATCTTCCCAGATCAGGCATCGAACCCACATCTCCTGCATTGGCAGGCAGATTCTTTACCACTGAGTCACCAGGGAAGCCCCAAATTTGTTTTTAATATGAGGGACTATGCTGAATAGAGAACTGGAGTCTACTAAAGGTATTTGAACCTCTCAAATATGACCATTTTTTCCTGAGATAAATATTGAATACATCACACAAGATCTCTTACCTGCAGCTCAGCTTAAATTGCTTAATTATGTTGCTGATTTTCTCGAATCTGTGGGCATCACGCTGTTCTTTACACTGATAGTGAGAAATCACCTACAAAAAAGAGCAATGCCCTTTCAATCCATGCAGCATTGTCATATCACCCTCTACTACTCCTCAAGCCATTACATTCATCAGTCTCTTGATCACCCTGATTTTCAGGGTAGTTAGCAACTGGCTTTACTGTCTTTATTGCTCTGTCCCATTTTCTATCAGCATTTTGGATAAATTCAACATCCCTAAGGATGACCCATCCAGTAATGTTTGGTTATAATTTTATTAGAACATTTAAGTATTATCTATTTTGCTTCACTGCTAGCCTTTCTCACTTACTTTAAATATTCATCTTATTTCAATATTTCGCAGAACGGTTGTTGATTCAAACAAAGTACAAATCAAAAAGGAAAAATGAATAAAAATTCTTAGCTGTTCTTGAGGTATACTTAATGTACTTAATTTTAATGAAGGCTATAACCAAGTGATTTTTGGTATTATATTTTAAAATCTTAACTGATTGATTCTAACCTCTGAGGAAGTACTATTCATAAATGAAAAATAAACCTATTCATGATGGACACCAATGCCAGCTGAAAATGCATCCCCTAACACTTTCAGATTAATAAAACCACAAAAGCATTCCCCACAGGCTGATGTTAAGTTTCTAGTAGGAAGCAAAACTGAGTCATTTGCCAGAAGAAAATTCACAGGGCAATTCCCTGAAATTTCAAAAACATAATTCCTAGACCAAAGGTGGACTAGATTCCTGTTGCTTGACTTCAAGCACCTCAGTGAAAATGGTCAAAGCACCTAAACACAGTCCTCAAGAGAAACCAAAAGCTACTTGTTATTGGTGAAAAACAGAGTTCATATTAAATTAACCCCTATGATCATATGTGGTAGATGTGGCAGGAAAATACCACTAAGCAGGATTCCATCATGCCATGTGTATCAAGACAGAAAAAAGCTCACTTGCTTACTGCTATTCACACTAGTGGGAAAGACAGGACTCAGGATAATGAACTTCCCAGAAAGTAACCCCTGCCTATGGGATGAAGCAGAAGACACTGATTAGGTCTTGTTGCCTCAGCTGTACCAGTTAGCAGGAAGAACGACTACCAAGTATGCTGCCATTAAAAACAATATTTCTACAAATTTAAGAGGAAAAACTGCACCTGCATTCTCTGCCCTCTGTTGGCTGTAATAAGAAAAGAAACCAATGTTTGACAGTTTGTCAGCTATATGCTAAACTTTGTACTAGGATTTAATGTTACCATGATAGCATATTCAAAAGCAGAGACATTACTTTGCCGACGAAGGTCCGTCTAGTCAAGGCTATGGCTTTTTCTGTGGTCATGTATGGATGTGAGAGTTGGACTGTGAAGAAGGCTGAGCGCCGAAGAATTGATGCTTTTGAACAGTGGTGTTGGAAAAGACTCTTGAGAGTCTCTTGGACTGCAAGGAGATCCAACCAGTCTATTCTGAAGGAGATCAGCCCTGGGATTTCTTTGGAAGGAATCATGCTAAAGCTGAAACTCCAGTACTTGGCCACCTCATGTGAAGAGTTGACTCATTGGAAAAGACTCTGATGCTGGGAGGGATTGGGGGCAGGAGGAGAAGGGGACGACAGAGGATGAGATGGTTGGATGGCATCACGGACTCGATGGACGTGAATCTGAGTGAACTTTTGGAGTTGGTGATGGACAGGGAGGCCTGGCATGCTGCGATTCATGGGGTTGCAAAGAGTCGGACACGACGGAGCGACTGAACTGAACTGAACTGAACTGTCCTATTTTAAACCACATAAAAATTATGATATAGATATTATCTCTATTTTATAAAAGGGGAACCAAACTCAGATTAAAATATGTGTCTATCGTATATATGTTGTTTACAAGAGACCCACTTCAGATCTAGGGACACAAAGAGACTAACAGTAAGGGGGTGGAAAAATATATTCCATGCAATTGAAATCAAAAGAAAGCTGGAATAGCAATACTCATATCAGACAAAATAGACTTTAAAATAAACTGTTATAATACACAAAGGAGAACACTACAAAATGATCAAGGGGTCACTCCAAGAAGAATACATAACAATTGTAAAAATATATGCACCCAACATAGGGACACCTTAATATATAAGGCAAATACTATATGTCAAAACCAATACAATATTGTAAAGTAATTAACCGCCAATTAAAGTAAATTTATATTAAAAAATTAAATTTAATTTAAAAAAAGAGAGTGACAGTAACACAAAAATATTAGGGGACTTTTAACACCACAATTTCATTAAGGACAGATCATCCAGACAGAAAAATCAATAAGGAAATGCAGGCCTGAAATGACACATTAGACCAGATGAACTTAACTGGTATTTATAGAGCTTTCCATCCAAAAGCAGCAGAATACACATTCTTCCCAAGTGCACATGGAACATTCTCCAGAAATGATCACATACTGGATCACAAAGTGAGCCCCGCCAGGTAAATCGAATAAAATTGAAGTCATATCAAGCATCTTTTCCCACACAACACTATGAGGTTAGAAATTGATTACAAGAAAAGAAAACTAAAAAACACAAATACATGGAAGCTAAATAATATGCTACTAAACAACCAGTGGATCACTGAAGAAATCAAAGAGGAAATAAAAAATACCTAGAGATAAATGAAAATGAAAGCATGATGATTCAAAACCTATGGGATACAACAAAAGCAGTTTTAAGAGGGAAGCTTATAGCAATATAATCTTATCTAGGAAACAAGAAAAATCTCAAATAAACAACCTAACCTTAAAGCAACTAGAGAAGAAGAATAAAACCCAAAGTTTAATAGAAGGAAAGAAATCATAAAGATAGAACAGAAGTAAATGAAATAAAGATGAAGAAAACAATAGAAAAGATCAATGAAACTAGAGCTGGACCTTTGAAAATATAAATAAACTTGATAAACCATTAGCCAGACTCATCATGAAAAAAAAGAGAAGAGGATTCAAATAAAATTAGAAATGAAAATGGAAAAGTTACATAGAGCTGATACCACAGAAATAAAAAGGATTGTAAGAGATGACTACAAGCAAATATATGCCAATAAAATGGAAAATCTGGAAGAAATGGACATGTTTCAGTACAACCTTCCAGGATTGAACTAAGAAGAAATAGAAAATATAGACAGACCAATCACAAGTGATGAAATTAAAATTGTGATTAAAAATCTTCCTACAAACAGAAGTCCAGGACTGAATGGTTTCACAGGTGATTTACATCAAACATTTAGAGAAGAGCTGATACCTATCACTCTCAAACTCTTCCAAAAAAACACAGAAGGTAGAATACTTCCAAACTCATCCTACAAGGCCACCATCACCCTGATACCAAAACTAGACAAAGATATCACAAAAAAAGAAAATTACATGGCAGTTACACTGATGAACACAGAAGCAAAACTCCTCAACAAATATTCTTTCAAGCTGGGAGTTTATTTGATTTCATCCCCTACAGAAAAGATGAGCCATTGTGAACTGGGAGAAATGGAGGTTGACAACACTAACTAGAACTACTCAAAGCCCTAACTTTTTCAGTTTCCACAGAACTGAAATAGAACACAAAAGCATTTAGGGAATCTACAGCATAGTAGACTCATCTCAATTTTCTTTTCTCTGTGTCATAAAGAAACTTCTTCCAGACTGCCAGAACCTCACTTTTCCTCATCTTACTGTCCTGAATAGCAAGTTTTTACTGAGTAGCAAAAAACAAAGACACAGATGAAAGAAATCAAACATGACACAAACAGATAGAAAGATATACCATGTTCTTGGATTAGAAAATGAATATTGTCACAATTACTCTATTACCCAAGGCAATCTACAAATTAAACACAATCCCTATCAAATTACCAACGGCATTTTTTATAGAACCAGAACAAAAAATCTTAAAACTTGTATGGAGAAACAAAATTCCCTGACTATCCAAAGCAATCTTGAATAAGAAAAGCAGAGCTGGAGGAATCAGGCTCCTTGACTTCAGACTATACTACAAAGCTACAGTAAATGAAACAGTATGGCACTGGCATGAAAATAGACATATAGATTAATGGAATAGACTAGAAAGCCCAGATGTAAATCCACGACCTATGACCAATTAATCTACAACAAAGGAGGCAAGACTATATAATGAAGAAAAGACAATCTCTTCAACAAATGGTTCTGGAAAAACCAGACAGCTATATTTTAAAAATTAAATTAGAACATTCTTTATCATCATACACACAAAAACTCAAAATGGATTAATGACCTAAATGTTAGACTGGACAGTATAAGACTCTTGAGAGGAAAACATAGGCAAAACACTCTGACATAAATTGCATCAATATCTTTTTCAATCCATCTCCTAGACTAATAGAAATTAAACACAAACAAATGGGATTTAATTAAACTGAAAAGCCTTGCACAGTAAAGGAAACCATAAAGAAAGCAAAAAGATAACTCACAAAATGGGAGAAAATATTTGTAAACTATGCAGCTGACAATGAATTAATCTCCAGGCTTACAAACAGCTCATGTGGTTCTCAATATCAAAAAAACAAACAACACATTCAAAAAACGGGCAGAAGACCTAAATAGATATTTCTCCAAAGACATACAGATGGCCAAGAGGCACATGAAAAAATGCTCAACATGACTAATTATTAGAGAAAGGCAAATCAAAACTATAAACAAGATGTCACCTCAAACCAGTCAGAATGGCCATCATGAAAAAAAATCTACAAACAATAAATGCTGAAGAGGGTGTGGAGAAAAGGGAACTCTCCTACACTGTTGGTGAGAATTTAAGTTGGTACAGCCACTATGGAAAACAGTATGGAGGTTCTTTAAAAAACTAAAGCATGGTTGTCATATGATCCGGCAATACCAATCCTTGGCATATATCTCGATAAAAGTATAATTCAAAAATACACACGCATCTCTATGTTCACAGGAGCACTATTCACAAAAGCTAAGACATGGAAACAGCCTAAATGTTCACTGACAGTGAATGGATAAAGATGTGGTACATAAATATAATTGAATATTCGGTTCAGTTCATTTTAGTTGTTCAGTCGTGTCCTACTCTTTGCGACCCCATGAATCACAGCACGCCAGGCCTCCCTGTTCGTCACCAACTCCCAGAGTTTACTCAAACTCATGTCCATCGAGTCAGTGATGCCATCCAGCCATCTCATTCTCTGTCGTCCCTTTCTCCTCCTGCCCCCAATCCCTCCCAGCATTAGGGTCTTTTCCAATGAGTCAACTCTTCTCATGAGGTGGCCAAGCACTGGAGTTTCAGCTTTAGCATCAGTCCTTCCAATGAACACCCAGGACTGATCTCCTTTAGAATGGACTGGCTGGATCTCCTTGCAGTCCAAGGGACTCTCAAGAGTCTTCTCCAACACCATAGTTCAAAAGCATCAGTTCTTTGGGGCTCAGCTTTCTTTACAGTCCAACTCTCACATCCATACATGACCACTGGAAAAACCATAGCCTTGACTAGACAGACATTTGTTGGCAAAGTAATGTCTCTGCATTTGAATATGCTATCAGCTTTCTTCACAGTTGAGTAACTGAATATTACTCAGCCATAGAAAAGAATGAAATAATGTCATTTGCAGCAACATAGACTGACCTAGAGATTATTATATTAAGTGAATAAGTGAAGTAAGCCAGAAAGAGAAAGATAAATATCATATGACATCATTCATATATGGAATCTGAAAGAAATGATACAGATGAACTTGTTTGCAAGATAGAAACAGACTCACACACTTAGAGAAGGAACATGTGATTGCCAGGGTGGACAGGTGGGTGTAGGGATAGATTGGGAGTCTGGGATTGACACATAGATGCTGCTATATTTTAGAATAGATGGCCAATGGGGACCTACTATATAGCACAGGGAACTCTGCTCAATATTCTGTAATAACCTAAATGAGAAAATAGCTTAAAAAAAAGAATAGATCCATGTATATGTAAAAAAAGACGTATCTAAAATCACCAAGCTTTGGTAGAGCTCAGAAACAAATTTACTGTGAGCTATTCTTAGGGTTATATTTATGCAGCTGATCAGCAATTACTTATGCAGTTTTTGTGACATGTCAAATGAGTTTTCATTACTGTTATTAAACATTTTACTTATAAATATAATATTGGGTTTTTCATACTCCATCACAGCCATATACATAGTACGAGATATTAAGTTGAATTTATAAAAAAATAATGCCAACATACCTCTTTGCCCTTTCACCTCAACATCTGAACTCTTATCTATGTCACTGAGTTGACCATTACATCTCTTCCATGTTGTTTTAAACTATTTTGGAAAAAGGGGTGTGATGCAAGTTTTCTCAAAGGAAAATACCCATCATTTCATAATAGAAGTCAATGGGAAATAGGAATTATTTAAGAGAAATGGACAATTATTAACAAAATAAATTTTATAGTAACAAATACCTGCAAATGTCTAAGTGCTACTAATTGCTAAAGACCAATACACAAAAGAACTTCTTTCACGTTACTTGCTGACAATACTACTTCATAAATAAAGCTATGTATGCTGAAGTAATGACAAAGAAAACGTGTCTTTCTGAAAGTGGCAACATATTCTCCATTGCTGAACAGAAGGTGAGTGTGAAATACATCTGCACAGCAGAAAGTTCTTACCAGAAAAGTGGCTCTCTCAAAGAGAAGTACTTCATCAGCCTCGATAATTTCAGCAAAATTCCTTAGGTTCATTTCCAGCTGCTGGACATTGGGGATCAGCTGATAAACAATGCTGGACCAAGCCTAACAGAACAGAAGCACAGTGCAATATTACTAACTGGTAAACAGGCCCATATCTTTGCAAATGAGTAAGTATACTATGGGCTTCCCTGGTGGAAGTATACTATAATATATAGGCAGGAAAATATAGTGATAATTGAGTCCTCAACAAATTCTAGTAACAAATATAACACAAATGAAATGAGAAAATGAAACTAATATTTTATTTTTGTTGTTCAGTTAGATTTTTAAAAGTTTCAAACACTTATGAAATGCTTCTTTCCACTGATAGTTAAAAATCAACAAATACTTTAACTCAATCATATTGCCTTAGGGAAAGCTGAAAACTCTGATTTACTGGGCTAAAGAACTTTTAATCTAGTCATTCAAATAGATAAGACCAATATTGTAGATTGCTCTTAAGATCAGAACCTAATATTTACATACATCCAATAATCAATTCAGTGTAAATACCAGAGCCACATAGAAAAATGGCCCCTCCCCTCAATGGGATAACATACAAGAGAAATTACAAGAGAAAATAGTGGCTTTATTTGAAAAGGCTTATTGTCAGCTGTATAAATTATTGATCTAATCAAATTAAAAATGGTCCACGTGTGTTTGCCTAAAACTGATTTCATCCAGAGGAGTATGACTATAATAGGAATTTAAATTAATCACACCCTCCCTCTATTTTCTTAAGGCTCTTTTATTTGAATTTTCATTATATTATTCCTTTCAATTTCATTCCAATTTGTCTGGTAGGGTGTATCATCTTCTCTCCCCTACTAGAGCACAGGAACCTGGTCTTAGTTATTTGTGTGTCCAACAGTATCAAGCAGATATGCAATGAGTGCTTGTAGGATAAAACTTAATAAATATAAAAAATTTATGTCAGCTCTATGTAACATTTATGTAAGAGATGTAAGAGCCATGTTTCTGTTCCAATTAGTTTTATTACTTAGGCATGGGGGTTCAGGTTCCAAGTTCCCAGGTCGGTGTTAATGTCACTGCTGAATTTACCTTGGAGAAGGCACCAAAGCTAACCACAGCAGAGACATTGTCACTCACAGCAGTGTTGTGATTAGCCAATTGTCTTTGGTCGTGTTATGTATTGCCATCCTTCACACCGCAGTTGGTTCTTATCAGTGCGTCATGTCCATCCTTATTCACGGTTACCTGTTCTATGGGAATAAGGCTTTGAGAGAAATTCGGCCCAAATTAATCTAGAACAGTATTTCCTAGACAGGTATCTCAAAATGATCTGTTATTAGAGTGAGGCTGGGTCAACATAATATTGGGAAAAATTAATTAGTTAAAAAAATAAATCAGTGGTTATGTTTTAAAGTCCAACTGTTTTTCTCCTTGGCAAATCAGGTTTCTGTGCTTTTGGTTGAAGATACTTGTCAGAAGCAGTTGATACTGAGGCTGTAGCTATGAGTCACTGAAAAGGATGCTTTCCTACCCAGACTTGTCAATGAATACCAGAAACAGTCTGAAGGAAAGGTCTGACCACAGAAGACCCAAAAGAAGCCAGTCTTTCAAATCACTAAATCACTGGGAGAAAGGGAGAAAGCAGGATAAGGAGCCTAATGTGCCAATGAGGTAATTTCAACTTCATCCATAACACAGCTATTATTGTAACCTTTACAACTACTATAAGCAGTGTGGTATCCATTCCAGCAATAGGAACAATTTCTTTGGTTGAAAGAATGCTAGTCTTTAATTTTGCATGAAAGTTGCAGCTATCATATTCTTGGAATAACACGTCTCATTCTAAGACTCCCTTTCCAATTTCTCCCCTAAATACTGTTCTTCTATTGCCATCCAAACTTAGACAGACTAGCTTATATCCTGTAGAGGTACCTGAATATTAGATATAGTTCCAATCAGCATTGAGACCAAAACAGGTCAAAATGGATGATGGCCAGTGAAACCTCTACTGTCATGAAGATCTGCATCAAATTAATCAGGACCAAACTGGGCTAATTCAGTGTGATCTGGTAGGTACGTCGACCCAACCTAAAATCAAAACCAAAATCTCTTAAGGTTAAGTTGGATATTTTTCAATGTATTGTAGATTATTTCTTCTTTTAGCTCAACACATCTAGATTGCTATGAAAGAGTCTAAAATCTTTTAGTTCTGATAATACCTTTCTAGCTTTTTTTCATGCTCTTTAAACTCAGGGAAACATACACACCTTATAGAGAGTTTCATCCCAGATAGATGTTCGGAAGCAAGAGCATTCCAATGGGCGAGACAAACGCCTCAGATCTTCTTCTCGCTCTTTAAAAATCTGAAGTAAAAATACCAATATACTGATCAGCATATAACAGCTCTCTTCTCTCACTTCAAAGTCTGAGGTGTAATATTTCAAAATATTTTAAACAGAGATATTTCATTTTCCACCAGAGGAATTTTTAAATGTGTACCTTGCTTTACAGACTAGGATGGCAGAGATGATTTCAGGTCAGGTCTAAAAAGTGCAACAGCTACTAGAATTCTTCAGGACTGTGCTGCTTATTGTGAGTACTCACTGAGAGTACTATGTTGGAAAATAAAATTCACCATATAGAGAAATCTTAATAAAGTATATCTAACATTCCAAATCACCCAAGCTGGGTTACTTTTAAGATATCCATACCAATATCAAGATTTTATAAATCAAAATACTTAAACTTGTATAGATATGTTTCTCTCTCATACACACAGGCATACATTCATACATATTATTTCTGTACAGGCTGTATTTATTTGGCTACATAGATATAACAACTCATTACACACAAATATATATATATATATATGTATATATATATATATATACATACACACACACACACCCATATGCACATGGAAAAACATCTATTTATACAAATATAAACAGATACACAGATATTTTCCAGAGCTTGCATGAGTGTATGTTCAACACTGTGATGGATAATTTTATATTACCAATTTGACTAGGCCATAGGACCCAAACATTTGGTTAAACACCAATTTAGATGTTGGTATAAAGATATTTTTGATGAGATTAATATTTAAATCAATAGACTTTCAGTAAAGCAGAGCCCCCTCCATAATATGAGTAGGCTTTATATAATTGGTTGAAGGCCTTAAGAGAAAAAGACTCCCATTTCCCAGGAAGAGGGAATTCTGCCTTCCAGACTGCCTTCTGACCCAAGCTTCAACATTGACTCTTTCCTGGGTTATCAGCCTGCCTATAGATATCAGACTTGCCAACCTCTGCAATCATATGAGTCAATTCCTTAAAATTAATTCAATCTCTCTCTTATTCTCAAATACTTCTTATTTGTTCTCTTTCTCTGAGGAACCTGCGTAATACACATATAAGGAAACACTTTATTTTGCTTGAAATTGCTATTCACAGAACACCCTAGCCATTTTACTCTAAAACTTCCAAGTTTGAATCTTTAATGAAAGAGTATACTTCTGTTAATTAAGCTTAAATCCCACAAAGAACATTAATGTATCTTTGGGGATATTTGCATAAGCATTTAGAAAACATTAAGTTGATCACTAAAATTTATAAGTACTTAAAAAATCCATTGGAATGCTCTAGGATTTTCTGTGGTAAATTGGGCCAGGGAAACAAAACAGAAAACTCTAAACTAATAAACCCTCACAATCTTAAGGCCAAGCTACATACAGAATTTTCAGCGGAATTAAGAAAAAATTAATACTTAGTGAGAGGGAAAAGGAATTAGAAAGGATAGACACTCCAAAGTCCTTTACAGAGTCAAATACTGAACTGTCAAGTTGTTTCTAAAAGCCTGGAAGTTAACCCAGAAACAACAAAACATACACAAATACCAGAACACTGAAGGCAATCATATAACTAATTATGGAAAAAAGTATTCTTGACCACAGTTATTATCAAAAAAATTCTTAAGCTAAAGGGGATCCTTAGACTCCTAGGTTCCAACCCAAAGAGGAACTGTATTCTTCTATATCACCAGTATATTTTGAAACTGCTTTCCTCAACTTTATTTACTCTTAGAAATAGAGAATCTTCTCTTTTAGCTTAGACTTTAAAATCCAATCTTCTCATTTTATATTGAGCAAACTAACGCTGGACTGTATTTGTGAGTTTCCAGTCCTGGGTTTCATAGCTACCTAGGAGTTTGCCCTTTCTACCATGTCTTTTCTGGTTTAATATTTGTGTACTAATTTCCATGGTAGAAAAGAAGATAAATAAAAAAAAAAGAAAAGTGCAATTATGAGGTCTTGGAATTGTGCCTAACACTGTGTAATTGGCATTTGAATTGGTGCATACCAGTTTCCTAGGTCAATCTAGAGACAGCTGTGAGCTTTCTTCATCTCAACGCTGGTAGGTCTTCTAGCCTTGAGAATAACTGTCTGTTCTGAAGGACAGTAAAACAAGGGCAGCAAATATATTTTAAAAATATATAAAGCTGCTTAGTGATATCATGTGGTTAGGATCCTTTCCTAAATTTGAACATTATTTGCTAAATGAACATTATCTTTCCCTTACGAGAGAAAGTTTGTTTGTAAGTGTTTTTAAAAACAGATGTCAACTTTATTTGGAAAGCCTATACTGAGATTTTTTTTTCCCTGAAAATGAATGGTACAAATTTCCCTATATCTCTACAAAAGAAGTTTACAAAGTACATCAATCATTTGGTGCATCACCCTTTCTACTTACCAGGTCCCGTTGATCCTCCTGTACCAGATCCATTTTGTGCAACAAGCAAAAGATTTTGGCATCTGGAGAATTCTGCAGAATGGCCTCCAGGCATGATTGGTAATAGTGCATGTCCTTTTCCAGTTCGCGGCTTTCCACATCAAAGACATAAATCAAAACCTCCACATTTCGGAATATGTTGTCTCGTTGGCTAGTAAAATAATTTTCCATGAAGGTGTCCTGTCTAGGAGGTAAAAGAAAATCTAGGTAGTAAGCAAATATTACTTAATCACTCCTATTTATGATCTATTTTTGTTGGCTTAATCAATGTGAAAGATAATGCTAACATTTCAAATTAAAAGGCAAATGATAATAATAAATCAGGATGGGCTCACTTTCTTACTTATTAGGCCACACCTTGCACCACATTTTGCCCCCCTCCTTGCGTTCCAAATATATTTGACCTTCTTATAGTTCTAGAGGCCCATGGTCTATCCACCATGCTGTTCACTCTGTCTCACGTGTTTCATACTTTTACATCTAATTAATGGTTACTTTTTCCATTGGATTTCAGTATAATCCATACTTCCTCACAGAAACCATCCCTTCCCTCACTGACTTGGACAAATCCAGTCACCACAGACCCTCATACCAACACATTGGTCTTATTTGTAACACTCACCACAAGTGTGATATTACACATATTTGTGTGAGTTCTTAATTCAGTTCAGTTCAGTCGCTCAGTCATGTCTGACTCTTTGCAACCCCATGAATCATAGCACGCCAGGCCTCGCTATCCGTCACCAACTCCCAGAGTTCACTCAGACTCATGTCCATTGAGTCAGTGATGCTATCCAACCATCTCATCCTCTGTCGTCCCCTTCTCCTCCTGCCTCCAATCCCTCCCAGCATCAGTCTTTTCCGATGAGTCAACTCTTCGCATGAGGTGGCCAAAGTACTGGAGTTTCAGCATTAGCATCATTCCTTCCAAAGAAATCCCAGGACTGATCTCCTTCAGAATGGACTGGTTGGATCTCCTTGCAGTCCAAGGGACTCTCAAGAGTCTTTTCCAACACCACAGTTCAAAAACATCAATTCTTCAGTGCTCAGCCTTCTTCACAGTCCAACTCTCACATCCATACATGACCACTGGAAAAACCATAGCCTTGACTAGATGGACCTCAGTCAGCAAAGTAATGTCTCTGCTTTTGAATATGCTATCTAGGTTGGCTGTAACTTTTCTTCCAAGGAGTAAGCGTCTTCTAATTTCATGGCTGCAATCACTATCTGCAGTGATTAGTGGCATTCAATTCCCTAGACAGCAGGCTCCATGAAAGCAAGAACTATGGCCATTACTATTCGACATGGTTTCCCAGCTTTTAGCACAGAGCTTAGCACAGAACAACTACCACAGAGTAGCTGTTCAATGAATATTTACATGAATAACTAGTCAAATATTCTAAACTATATGAAAATGGCTCCAAGTTAATATTTTAGTAGATTTTTCTCTTTGCTTCTTAGGCTATATGCAGCTTTCCAAGAAATTTTCAATTACCAGCTACTAGAAGAAAACAGTAGTGTTTTGTCCTGAACAACAACAACAACAACAACAAAAATCAAGGAATAGTATCAACAACATGGTAGAATGAAAAGCTACCTTTGTCTCTCCCCTTTAATCTACAATCAGTAAAACATTTACAACTCAGCAAAGCTAGAGAATTCCACACACCCGCACCTCTAAAGGTGGATGGACTGGAATAGAAAAAGGAGGCAGAACCTAAGGAACAGTAAAAGCATTACCTGCATTTCTGACTCTCTAATCAGGGCAGCTAAGCCCACAGACCCATATAACCTGGCAGCAGCAGGGTAGGCAGTGCACACAACTCCAGCCTCCTGGCTGGAGTGACACCTATGACCACAAGTAGTGGGAATGGGGGCTGGGGCCCTGTGTCTCCAGCCACTGAGGTTCCTAAGTCTCCAGCTCCCTGTTCTTCCCCAGTAGCAGCAGAGCCTATGAACCTTAGAAAACCAGATAGGGAAGAGGTACTGGTATGAACTTGGTTCCCCATACCCCTTCCCCCTGCAGTGGCAGAGCCTATGACTCAGAGGATACTGGAAGCAAGGGAAGAACCACCATCCAGGTACACCAAGAAGCTTCTGCCAGTTAAACAGGCAGAAGAAAGGTGCCAATGAATCTGAAAATACAAGAAGTGATAATGAGCACAAGAGCAGGGGGCACATTTCTGACAGAGATAGCTCAGGTTAAGAGAAACCAAAAACTTACACTGAAGTGCCACCTATGGAAAAAGAAAAGACCTCTAATTTCTAACTTGTTCCATATCACATGCTCTGTCAGAAGAAGCATCGGGAAGAACTATAGTAACATTACACCACAAAAAGAAAATGGCAATTCTCCAGAAATTAAACATAAAGTCAAAGAATAATGTGATCTGATAGAGAATTTAAAATAGCTATCATGATAAAACTCAACAAGCTACAAAAACTCAGAAAGGCACTCCAATGAGCTTAGGAATAAAACTAATAAACAGAAATGCTTTACCAAAAAGATTGAAACTTTAAGAAAGAACTAAAATTCTGGAGCTGAAAACTCATAATAAATGAGATGAAGACTGCATTAAAAAGCACTGGAAATAAAGCAGACCATATGAAAGAGAGAATTAGCAAGTATGAAGACAGAAATCTAAGATGCAAAACAATGAGGAAATT
Organism: Capra hircus; assembly: GCF_001704415.2. Classification (NCBI taxonomy): domain Eukaryota; kingdom Metazoa; phylum Chordata; class Mammalia; order Artiodactyla; family Bovidae; genus Capra; species Capra hircus. The sequence continues at coordinate 25,185,268 of NW_017189516.1, read as the reverse complement.
CTATAAGAGCTATCTGACTCTTTTAGGTAGGGCAACATTAGGATAGTGGACATCCCAGAGGGAGAAGGGAGCAGAGTTTACAAAAGTTGAGGGAGTTTATCAATACTAGAGCTGCCTTACAAGAGATGCTGAACAGAGTTCTTACACCAGAAACAAAAAGACAAAAGTACACGAAACTTGGCATAAATAAAGTGATAAATGTGTTTCCTCAATGGCTCAGTGGTAAAGAATCCACTTGCAATGCAGAAGACATGGGTTTGATCTGCGGGTCAGGAAGATCCCCTGAAAAAGGAAATGGCAACTCACTCCAGGATTTTTGCCTAAAATATCTCATGGACAGAGGAGCCTGGAGGGCTACAGTCCAAAAGGTTATAAAGAGTTGGACACAACTCAGCATGAGCATGAGAAGGTGATAGAATCAGAAAATTGCAACTGTCAGAACAGGTTTTAAAATGCTTTATTATAGCATAAAGGTTAAAAGGGGAGAAAATGCAAAAAAAAAAAGCAAAAAACAAAACAAAACTATAGCTACTTTAATTTGGTAACAAACTCACAATATAAAAAGGGGAAGTTTGAGACAACAAAAACACAAAAGAAGAAGAGGAAAACAATGTAGTTAAATGAAAATAAGATGCTATTAACAGAACAAGGACTACTTATCTATGTGATATTTGATATACACTTCATGGTAACTGGAAGACATTAATCTAAAATGGAGACACAAAATATACAAAAAGAGGAAACAGAGGAAAATATCAGAAAACTACCAACCAAAAATGGCAGACAGAAACACAAGGAAAATAAACAATAAAAATATAGAGCAAGTAGAAAACAAAAGACAAAATGGCAGTACTAAGTCCTCATCCATCAATAATCACCCAAAATGTAAGTGAACTGAATTTACATGAAAAGATACAGAACAGCTGGATGAGTTATAAAGTAAGACCCATATTAAAAAATCAGAAACAAAAGATACCATAAAAATACAAAGGATGAGAATAACAAAAGATACCATAGAAGTACAAAGGATTGTAAGAGAATATTCCAACAAATTGGGCAGCCTAGAAAAAAAATGGACAAAATCTTAGAATCATAAAACCTTCTAAGACTGAACCATGAAGAAATAGACAATTCGAACAGGCTGACCACTAGCACAGAGGTTGAAACAGTAATCAAAAAACTACCAAAAAACAAAAGCCCAGGACAAGATGGCTTCAGATGAATTCCACCAAACATTCAAGGAAGATTTAATAGCTACCCTTCTCAAACTACTCTAATATATTGAAGAGAAGGGAACACTTCCTAACTCATTTTATGAAGCCAATATCACCCTAATACCAAATCAGACAAAGCCAACACACACAAAAGGAAAATTACAAACAAGTATCTCTGATGCACATAGATGCAAAAATCGTCAACAAAATAACAGCAAACCAAATATAATACATTAAAAAGGATCATGCACCATGATCAGTGGGATTTACTCTAGGGATACATGGATGTTTCAACACCTGCAAATCAATCCATATGATATACTACATTAATAAAATGAAGTATAAAAATCATATGATTACTTCAGTAACTGCGGAGACAGCATTTGACAAAATTCAACATACATTTATGATAAAACTCAATAAAGTAGGTATAAAAGGAATGTGCCTCAACACAATAAAGGCTATATATGATAAACCCACAGCTAACATCATACTCATTGGTGAAAAATTGAAAGCTTTTCTCTAAAATCTGGAATAAGACAAGAATGCCCATCATCAACATTGTATTGGAAATCCTAGCCAGAGCAATTAGGCAAGAAAAGGACATGAAAGATATCCAAATTGGAAAGGAAGAAGCAAAACTGATTTGTAGATGACATGATTTTGTATAAAATCCTAAAGTCTCCACCAAATAAATAAATAAATAAACAAACACAGTAAAGTTGAAGGATACAAAATCAATATACAAAAACCTGTTGTGTTTCTATACACTAATACTGAGATAGAGAGATTAAGTAAACAATCCAACTTATAACTATGACAAAAAGAATAAGATATCTAGAAGTAAATTTAACCAAGGAGGTAAAAGAACTATACATTGAAATCTATAAATCGCTGATAAAAAAGAACTGAAGAAACAAATAAATGGGAAGATATTGTGTGCTCTTGGATTAGAAGAATATTGTTAAAATGTCTCTATAATGCAAAGCAATATACAAAATGAATATAATCCTTATTAAAATTCCAAGAACATTTTTATAGAAATAGAAGAAATAATCCTAAAATTTGTATGGAATTACAAAAGACACAAATAGTGAAAGTAATTCTGAATAAAAGAACAAAGCTGGAGCTATAACACTCCCTCTTTTCAAAATACTACAAAGCCACAGTAATCAAAACTGCATGGTATTAGCAGAAAAATAGATACAGATCAAGGAGCAGAACTGAGAGTCTAGAAATCTATGCATATACAGAAACTAATTTATGGCAAAGAAACAAAGAATATGTAATGGACAAAGTATAGTCTCTTCAATAAATGGTGTTGGAAAAAATGAAGAGCAACATCCAAAATAAAAGAAAGAAACCAGACCACTCTCACACCATACAGAAATGAAATGAAACTAGACTAATCTCATACCATACAGAAAAATTAACTGAAAATGGAAAATGGTTTAAAGACTTCAATACAGTATTTAAAACCATAAAACTCCTAGAAGAAAACTTAGGCAGTATGGTATTTGACATCAGTCTTAGCAATATCTTTCTAGATATGTCTCCATAGGCAAGGGAGACAGAAATAAAAATAAACAAATGGAACTACAGCAAATTAAAAAGCTTCTCCACAGCAAAAGAAACCAACAACAGAACAGACAACCTACTGAATGGGAAAAGACATTCAAATCATATATCTGATATGGTGCTAATATCCAAAATATATAAAGAATTCATAGAAACTCATCATCAACAACAACAAAACAATCTAATTTAAAATTGGGCAGAGCAGCTGAATAGACATTTTTCCAAAGGTAGGCAAATGGTTAACAGGAGCATGAAAAGATGTTCAATGTCACTGATTACTAGGGAAATGTAAATGTAAACTACAATAATCATCTAAGTCCTGTTACATTGGCTATTAACAAAAAGGCAGGAATAACAAGTGGATAAATAACAAGTGGGAAAAGGAGAACCTTTATAAGCTCTTTGTGGGAATGTAAATTGGTGCAGCCAGTATGGAAGAAATAAGTTGTTGCTGTTGTTCAGTTGCCAAGTTGTGTCAGACTCTTTGTGATTCCATGGACTGCAGCACAAGAAGCTTCTCTGTCCTCCACTATCTCCTGGAGTTTGCTCAAATTCATGTCCATTGAGTTGGTGATGCTATCTAACCATCTTTCCCAGCATAAAGGCCTTTTCAATGAATTGACTCTTTGTATCAGGTGGCCAAAGTATTGCAGCTTCAGCTTCAGCATCAGTCTCTTCAATGAATATTCAGGTTGATTTCCTTTAGGAATGACTGGCTTGATCTCCTTGCTTTCCAAGGGGCTCTCAAGATCTTTCTTTTATACTTCTTTGTATTCTTGCCACCTCTTCTTCATCTCTTCTCCTTCTGTTAGGTCCTTACTGTTTCTGTCCTTTATTGTGGATTCTCACGATAAAGGAAGAAATATGGAGAGTCCTCAAAAAATCAAGACTACAGCTACCAGCTATCCCACTTCTGGATATTTATTCAACGAATATGAAAACACTAACTTGAAAAGATACATGCACCCCTATGTTCACTGTGGCATTATTTGTAATAGATAAGATATGGAAACCACCTAAGTGTCGATCAACAGATGAATGGATAACAAAGATGTCATATCTATATACAATGGACTACTATTCACCCATAAAAAAGATGAAAACTTGACATATGCAACAACATGGATGGATCTTAAGGATATTATTTTAAGTGAAATAAGTCAGATGGACAAATACCATATGATCTTACTCATCATATAAAAATAATAAATTTACAGATCAAACTAAAAAAACAAACATATAGATATAGAAAACAGAGTAGTGGTTATTGGAAGGAAAGGGGCAGGAGGTGGGTGGAAAGGATAAAAAGGGTAAACTGTATGGATAGAAACTATATTTTGGGTTGTGAGCATGCTGTAGGGTATACAGAAGCAGAAATACAATGCTGTACACATGGAATCTATATGATGGTAAAAACCAATGTTACCTCAACAAAAATTAAATCTTAAAAAAAAACAAAAATGAAACAACTATATAAATAGAGAAGGAAAGAAAAAAAATATGTACTATGAAGGCTTTTGTCATAGCCACCAAATACTGTGTATGTTAATCTAGTGTGGTGTAGCTTTCAATGCTTTTCTTACTGTGTGATAAACAGAAGGTGATCAATAGGCATTTGCTGAGTGAATGTTGAATAGATTTCTAGAAAACAAGAATACTCATTGAATTGGGGTGGGGGTTTCTGGTAAATTTAACTTTCTAAATTTCTGGAGGCCATTCTGAAAATCTATGGTTTTTCTTTCCTAAAGGAAAGAATCTAGCATGAAACCTGGCATATGGCATGGTGTCAATAAATAGCAGTTCCTTTACAAAAAATCGTGAGTGTAGCTTCTAGTCCTACACTCTGCTATCAAGTTGCTATGTGACCTTGGGAGATTCATGATCTCACTGGACTTCAGCTGCCTTATCTGTAAAAATGACAATAACATGTTAGTAACTAAAAGCAAAGGACTTGGACTAATCTCTTGATACAGATTACAGAATTGAAAGCAATGATACTAAAGAAGGATTTACATGGAGAAAGCTACTAATGTGTTAAGTGAACCACCAGTTAGCAATAATGAAGTTATTTTCTGATTTGTTATTGTTTCACCAAATACTCATTGAGCACCTATTCCCTAGTTGGCTCTATACTAGGAGCTAGGAGATACTGAGCTAATTATAACATTTCTTTACTTTGTGAGGCACTCTGAAATATGTGTGTGTATGCATATATATATATATATATATATATAATTTCAATCATCAAAACTCTGTGGGTTGATACCATCATTATTCCTATTATACAGATGAAAAAACTGTAGCTCAGAGTGTTTAAATGATCTATCCAAGATAACACAGCTAATAGAGCTGAGATACAAACCCCAACCTAATTCCACAGCCTAAGGGCTTCTAATTATTGTGTACTATATATTGCAACTGTAGCATAGAGATGCAAGAATAGAAAGCACACCATATGGAAGAGAGCTCCATATGCACAGTGAATGTGTATTTGTGATGGGATATTCTGGAAGTGTGTTGGACATGAGAGGAAAAACTATCTATTCCTCCAACAGTGGGAAACTCAGCTGGAGAACTGAGATCCAAATAACTGCTTAGACTGCCTGGAGATAATTATTAAAATATCAAAGAATGAGGTGGTATGGTGTGATAGCTAAGAGCTCAGCATTGGTGTTAGGCCACTTGAGACAGAAACCTAATTTCTTCATCTGAAAAAGAGGATGATTGATCCTATACCATAGATACTTAGATATAGCTTGTGTGAATACTGCTTAAACATGTCAAATATAGAGGGCATTTTCACAATAATAGAAAAGTCAGATATCTTCCTTCAATCAAGTACCAATTCTGAAGTAATTTTTATCTAATGTATCTATTACAAATGATAGTTACTCTAGTATATTTGCTGTGTCCATGGGGTTGCAAAGAGTCAGACACAATTTAGTGACTAAACAGCAGCAATAACATTCTCTGTGCTGATTATACTAGATGCCATGATTATTGTCATTGACCCCATGAAGAATTAAGCAAATGGTACTTACCCACCACAGTCCCACAGGTTCAATACCAGGTTTCCCAGAAACCGAACATGAGAATGTTCTACATCAACTGGAAAACAAATATGACAAATCTAATAATTGTAGCATGCAAGATAAAATTCAAAATAAAGCACTAACCCATGGAATTTAGAAGGACCAAAGTGGAGTGAAATGCTCAAAGCTACAAAAAGAAGGTGATTTTCAGCTTAGCAGTGTGGTTTAGTGGCAAGGTGGGCACCTAAACTATCCTGAGCTACAGAAATGGCTTTCATGTAAGTCATTATATTTTAGTAGTTTTAGTGCTTAGAGAAGAAAAAATCTCCAATTATAATACTGTTAAAATTTCAACATGTAGGACAGACATATACCATTTAAAAGCTCTTTTCTGACCTATCAATACATTCCACAAAAAAATTAAAATTAAAAAGGACAACAAAAACCAAATACAAACGAATATAAAACATAACCAAACTCACTCCCTCTACTGATTTTCTTATTTTGATTAGTGACCCTATCATTTACCCATTTCAAGGGGGTCATTTTTGACTCCTCTGTCCACATTCAATTCATTGCTATTCCCAATTCCATTCTTTGTTTCACTATCTGCTACTAATATTAGGGAAGGCTCTTACCTTCTCAGGCCTATACAGCTACAGTAGCTCCATAATTACCTCCCACCAGGAAGCCTTGGGGGCTTCCCTGATGGCTCAAACAGTAAAGAATCCGCCTGCACTGTAGGTAACACAGGAGATGAGGGTTCAGTTTTTGGGTCAGGAAGATTCCCTGGAGGAGGAATGGCAACCCACTCCAGCATTCTTGCCTATAAAATCCCAAGGACAGAGGAGCCTGGTAGGCTACAGTCCATAGGGTTGCAAAGAGTTGGGCATGACTGAGCATGCACACGCTCAGTCTCAGGAAGCCTTACTCACTTTACTTCATCCTATAGACTTCTGCCAGGTTCATCTTCTTAACACTACTTTGAACATGTCACTCCCCAGTTTATAAACTTTCAATGGCTCCTCCATGCCTACAGAGGGGCATGCAAGGTCCTTCAGAATTTGGCTTCCAATCTACCTTTATGTTCCCCAATGAATCATATTAATAAAGCCTTTTCCTCCAGTCCAATTTTATTCACAGTTTATTCACAGTCCTCCCAAACCCCTCTACCTCCCCAGCCTCCAACACACCTTATATCAGGGGTCGCAAACTTGCTGATAGAAGCCAGGCCAGTAAACGTACAAGTGTGAAGTTGATCATGTATGGAAAGTAAACATCCACCAAAGGGGACAATGGAATGGGCAGCAATCACTTAGCTCTAGCTCATTTGCCATGCAGAAACATGGGCTCAGGATTTCCAGATCTTTAAATTTTCAATAGTAGCAGGAAATCCAGAGTTTTTGTGGAAACTTTTACATATCGATAACTAATTCCAATTTTTCTAAAACATCGCACAGGCCAAACAAAACACATCTACAGGCTTTATCCAGCATACAAGCTGCCTGTTTGCGACCTCTGCCTTCCATGTCCCTCCCCACCCTATACTTTGTCTATTCTGTTCATCTGCCTAGAAAATCTTCCCCACCTTTCTTCCAAAGTTAGATTCATCTTCTAAGACCCAGCTTAAGCCCCATCTCCTCTAAAAACCCTACCTAGCCACCCCCACTTACCATCATCGCACCCTCTGAATTAATTTAAACATTTATTAAGCATCTACTCTCTGCCAGGCACTTATAAATCATAAGGAATAATAATGAAAATTCTTTTCCTGGAAATTTCTTGAAGTCTACCAATTATCATCTTTATAATTTCTGTAACAGTTAATCAACACACAGTGGTGTTTCTTCTCTGACTATCTTGAAGCTGTTGCTTAAACTGACTGCTATCTAACTTTGTGGAATTTTATCTTCTAATAAACTAGATCATAAACACCAAAGCATTACTTAAAATATACGGGCATTGGAATCAAACAGCTCTTAACTCAAATACACATTCTACCTCTCTGTGTGACCTTGGGTAAGTCACTTAACCTCTGAGTATCAGTTTCTTCTTCTATTAGGAAAAAAGGTGGGAGCCATACTATTGACCTCACAGGATTAAAGGGATTATCATACCTCAAGTGCCTGGCATGTAGTAGTTGCTCAAACTATTTCCCTTTTCCCCCTTTCTCCCCCTCCTTGGAAAAGGAATCATATCTTACATGTCTTTGTATTTCCAACAGAGTCTACGAGAGAGTAGGTGCTCAAACTGCTATTAATTTGAAGACTATGTAAACGGTCTAGTACTAAAAAAAAATGGAAAGAAGTACTACTGAGAAAGGGAAAGACAATAACAAAAGAAGTGACAGGATTCAGTGACTTTAGATATGGAGCACATGGGATAAAAATCTGGTTTCTACTCCCATATCATAAAAATTGTTCTCATCAATGGCCCCATTACCAAATCCAGTGGACTTTTCAGTCCTTGTCTTACTTTCTGCACATGACACTGTTGACTATTTTCTTCTCAAAAAAATTCTCTTCTCTTGGCCTCTGATAGGAGACCTATAACTGCTCCAGCAGGTCCTCTCTCACAGGTTCCTGTTCTTCTTTCTGTCCCTTAAATGTTGGAGTTCTTCAGGATTCCATCTTTGGCCACCTACTCTTCTATGTTATTTTATATGTTATTCTTCACATTATTTTAACATTTGGATACTGATAATCCATAATTATTTATCTATAATACAGATTTCTCTCTTCCCTTTCTGAATCATACATTGGACATCTTTATTTGCATATATTGCAAGTATCCCAAACTCAATATATCCAAATATAACATCATCTCCCCATTCTTCCCACAAAATCTATTCCTCTTTTAGTCTTCCCTAATTCAATGACTTTAACCAGGTGACTAAGCCCAAACCTTAAGTTTTATCCTGAGTTCACTCTTTCCTGCTTCATTCCCCTAAAACATACCAGCAAGTCCTGATGACTTTACCTCTTAAATATATCCCAAATCCATTTGCTTCTCAACATATTCACTACTACTACCCTAACCCAAGTTAAGCCCCCATCATCTCTTACCTGGTCTACTAAAAAGAGTTCCCTAATTTGTCAATCTGTTTCTTCCCTTGCCTCTCTCCAATCTATCATCCATATTACAGATATAATGATCTCTCCACAATGCAAATTTTATTTAATCCTTCTTTAAAAAGAAAAATAATAACGTCTCTATGCACGACTGCATACACTCAAAAAATAGGGCCAGAAGGATACCTCAAATTATTAGTGGTGGTTGTCCATAGGAAGTAGGCCTGAGAATGAGGGACTTTTCACAAGTATTACTTTTGTAATTAAAATTGAAAATTAAAAATAATGAAATCTGATCATATTACTTTTCTGTTAGAAACACTCTAAGGGTTTCCCTCCAACTTCAGTTTAAACTACCTGACTTGGCATACAGGGCACTTTATGATCTAACCCCTGATTTCTGCCTCTCTCTTCAGTCTCAGTTCTCCTACGGGGCCCTCTGGCTCCCCTAGTCTTCCTGTCTTGCTATTGTAAGAGCAACTGGAAAGAACCAAGAACAGAGCTTTGAGAAAACACATACACTTATGGGGCAGAAAGAAGAAATTCTTTTTCTTTTAAAGGGAGGGATGATTAAAGATAAAGGAATAAAACCAGGGTAATAAAGCATTAAATAAAAGCCAAGAGATCAGAGAATTTTGAGAAGGTAGGAAATCCTGGAGCTGTCAACAGTGTTTAAGACTAAAATACTTCATAAGCACAATTTTTGCTGACAAGTTAACTATTCCAACAAACATTTTAATAGCCCCATAATAAATAAATACCACCATTCTGTATCCTTACTTCAAATTCCAAAACATAGTACACTCTAAGTTTAATAAAATGAAACTGGACTTTTTTCAGCAATGACAAACTAGAAGAACACTAAAACATTCAAGGTGATATAATATTTTAGCATATGTACTCTTTCGCTACTCTTAAAGAAAATTAGCAATTGAACAAAAATGAATAGTAAGCAAAAATCAATATACTATACATATTTTTATTTAGTCCATAAATTTAGCAGTAGAACTCAGACTTTTCTTCCAGAAATGACAAGCTAGTTAATGATACACTAAAGCATTAAGGTCAACATAATATTTTGAAGTACACTTTTATGAACTTTAAGAAATACAGTAATTACTAACAAAGTATTATCAATAAAGGTACCACTTGAGATAGCCCCAAGAGCCCTGTCCCATGCACAGGAAGCTCCAGAAAAACATTTGTTAAATAAATGGCCTGTTTAAACATATAGGGTTAATATAATTTGCAATATTCTGTTTATAACTTTTTAATGAAGCTGCTAGATTATTTCAAAACTATTTTAAGTAGATTGACTAGCTCTGAAATTTGGGTTGATAAGACTATTCATCAGACTCAAAGAAGTCATTCAACTCTGATTAGCTAAAGACAAAAATATTTATTAGACTAAAAAACAACTTCAATGAAAGGTGCAGAACTTAAAACACAAAGAGAAGTCTGCCAGAAATTGCAGCTGTAGCATAATGAATAAAGCAGGAGCACAGACTGACATTCTAGCTCTAACATTCATGAGTTGAGTGAGCTTAACTTCAAGGTCATATTTTCTTCATGTATTAAAATAAAGTTCATATGAGAACTGAAGTAAATAGAACAGCAATATAATTAAACATTACCTTCATCTGTTCTACTGAAACCATTTGATTAAGGTCCAAGTATTAAACTTGGAAGAACAGAAAAAAATTAAAATATAACCAATCAAAACAGGGAGGAGTCTGAATAGGTACTCTCTAGAAGGAAGTCTCTTGAGGCATAATAGACCACAGGACCCTGTCCTGACCAAAACTGCTGATAAATGACTTAGATGAAAACTAGATGAGATGCTTATCAAATGTAAAAATTGCACATAGCTAGGAAGGATAGTTAACATATTAGATGAGCAAATAAGTAGCTAAAATGAAAACAGGATCCAACTCCTTTTCTACGGATAAGGAAACTGAGGCCCAGTGAGATAGTAATTTGTTCTAGATTTCAGTTAACATTTCATGGGCTAAAACAATCAAAACTGAATAATTCAATAAACATTTATTCATATGTTCAAAATGTTTTCTGCACAAGAATCAGAAGGAGGATTTGTGTTTTAATAAAAATATATGTGAAAAGGAATTTTTTTTAGTATGACTCAGTATAATGAAAGCCACTCCATAGAAGAAGAGTGGGGGCTAGACTGTGCTAACAGCAGTGTGATACCCAGGACAAGAGATGTACTAGTCATACTCTCCTGTGATTAGACCATGTCTTCATTTAAATCTCAGCTCTAAAAAAATATAGACATATTCAAATAAGTCCTTAAAAATACTTCAAAATGAGGTCAAATGAGAGAGAGATGGAGGAAACAGAGATTTTTAACTTAAGGAAGATAAGATTTGGGAGGCAAGGGATGGCTAGGATAGATAGAGACATTAATCATACCAAAATATTTGCAGAGACTCAAGAGAACATAAAGGGTACCAACTAATAGAAATAAAGGGAAACAGATCTGGGGCTTTAACTAAGAAATAACTTTCTAATCATTAAAGCTTACCCAATTATGAGAGTCTACACTATACTCTAAGCACTTTAAGAACAGAAAAGAAGTTTCTTTCTCCTTTGTATCCTAGCATCTGGAACATAGGAGTGTTTTAAAAATGTTTGTTGTTCTTGAAACCAGAATGAAATAACCTTTGAAGTAGTAGGTAGCTTGTCCCTAAAAGTGTTCAAGATGCTAGTAACCCAGATCAGGAAAAATTGAAAGCCAGGTAGGACAATGGTTTTGTTACCTAAAGGCCAAGGACCAAGGAAGAATCCAAAAATACATGGATGCTACAAAATGAAATGGCATTATAGCCTAAAGACAGAAAGGGTCTCCCAGGAGCACAGGTCCACTGGGCATCCATGGCAGCCCAGCTAGCTTGTACTAAGAAATCAGATTTAAGATTCAAACCATAAAGGGCAATGAAACATTTCTCAAGTCAAAGCTTGAATTCCAACAAGAACATCTATGTATACCCAGGAAGAGAAATAGCAGAGTACAGATCCAGATAATCTTCCTCTGACAGCCTCCCAACCCCAGGAATTTACCTTTTAATAAGACTAGGACTAACTACTGCTTTAAAAATCATAGGTTTTAATGTTATGCTTGTTAATACCTATAAATTAATTTCTTTTTACATAATAACAGTTAAAAACAAATACCCTCCCCCACATAAAAAATGAACAAACAAAAGGACCCCTATGCTTGTTGAGAAAGAACAGGGTAAAAATGAAGTTGGACAAGGATATCCCATTTGGTAAGCAACCTAGAAAGGAAAGAACTTCTCCAAGAGAGCCAGCAGTAGTAACCAGAATTAGGTCACATTCTTCTGAGAAGGAATGAAAAAAAAAGGAAAAGTGCTCAAAAACAAATCTGTCAGTTTCTGTATCACCAAGTTACTGCAACCAAGTGTGTTATTCAGATTAAGATCACACGACTTTATAATAAGATAAAACATCTTACTTGTTGCACCAAGACGACGTGTGTCTCTTGCAATATAATTTGCAAAGATAATAGACCTCATGCTGGTCTTACCCGACCCACTTTTACCCATCAACAGCACCTAAAGACAAAATGGGAAAAAAGAAAAGAAAAAAGTCAGCAATCATGGGCCAATCAAATCTAAAGGGATCTATTTATCTCTTGAACTTGGTATTTTACTGAAGTGACAGTACACACAACCTAAAGTGGATACTTGTAACTGACTAGTTCTCTGACCAGTGTGAACATGGAGGTACCTAGAATTCCAGAGACCAGTCACTTACCTGTCATAAGTCACAATTTCTCTTGGTGACAGAATCACAGCGAATTTACCATGTTATAAATACATACTATCATACATTCAGTATTACATTAGTGAGATAAAGGAAACTTCAATAATCTGATAAAAGGAATCAACTTAACAGGAAACTCTCATAATCTAATATTTTATGCACTGCACTATCTGTCAGGGTATTTCAGTATAAATGAAAATTCACCCTCCTACTCAGAGTCAACCTTACCACTTCTGCCATTAATTTGATCCCTTTTACTCACCTTCATGATTTTGTTCCATTATTTACTCTTTTGCACTGTGCGTGTGCTCAGTCACTCAGTTGTGTCCGACTGTTTGTAACCCCATGAAGTGTAGCTCGCCAGAATACTCTGCCATGGGATTTTCCAGGCAAGAATACTGGAGTGGGTTGCCATTTCCTTCTCCAGGGTATCTTCCCAACCTAGGGATCAAACCAACGTCTCCTACATTGGCAGGTGGATTTACCACTGAGACACCTGGGAAGTCCTAGTTACTCTTTTATTTCTTTTCTTAAGTGTCCCATTGCTTACAGGATCAAGTCCTTAAACTACATATAAGACCCTCCTTGATCTGGCTTATCTATTCCTCTGCCTTTGTCTTCTGACCCTCCTAACCTGAAACTTGTAGAGTCCAGCTACAATGAACTGAACTGCTTGTAGTTCCCTTGAATGTGTCAGGTCTCCAGGGAGCCCAGTTCTATGTCATTTTTTAGCCTGAAATCTCTTCCATTAACTTTACACTCCCTTTTCTTTCTTCAGCTAAGCTCCACTTATCCTTTGAGACTTGGCTCAGCAATCATCTCAAGAATTTCTCTGATTCCAGAAAACATAGGCAAAACACTCTCTGATGTAAACCACAGTGGGATCCTCTGTGACCCACCTTCCAGAGTAATGGAAATAAAAGCAAAAGTAGACAAATGGGACCTAATTAAATTTAAAAGCTTTTGCACAATGAAGGAAACTATAAGCAAGGTGAAAAGACAGCCTTCAAAATGGGAGAAAATAATAGCAAACAAAGCAACTAACAAAGAATTAAACTCAAAAATATACAAGCAGCTCCTGCAGCTCAATTCCAGGAAAATAAATGACCCAATAAAAAAATGGGCCAAAGCACTAAATAGACATTTCTCCAAAGAAGACATACAGATGTCTAACAAACACATGAAAAGATGCTCAACATCACTCATTATCAGAGCAATGCAAATCAAAACCACAATGAGGTACCATCTCAGGCTGGTCAGAATGGCTGCTATCCAAAAGTCTACAAACAATAAATGCTGGAGAGGGTGCAGAGAAAAAGGAACCCTCTTACACTGTTGGTGGGAATGCAAATTAGTACAGCCACTATGGAGAACAGTGTGGAGATTCCTTAAAAAACTGGAAATAGAACTACCATATGACCCAGCAATCCCAGTGCTGGGCATACACACTGAGGAAACCAGAATTGAAAGAGACACATGTACCTCAATGTTCATTGAAGCATTGTTTACAATAGCTAGGACATGTAAGCAACCTAGATGTCCATCAGCAGATGAATGGATAAGAAAGCTGTGGTACATATACACAATGAAATATTGCTCAGCTATTAAAAAGAATGCATTTGAATCAGTTCTAATGAGGTGGATGAAATGCGAGCCTATTATACAGAGCGAAGTAAGTCAGATAGAACACCAATACAGTATATTAATGCATATATATGGAATTTAGAAAGATGGTAATGATGACCCTATATGTGAGACAGTAAAAGAGACACAGATGTAAAGAACAGACTTTTGAACTCTGTGGGAGAAGGCAAGGGTGGGATGATTTGAGAGAATAGCATTGAAACATGTGTATTATCATATGTGAAACAGACCGCCAGTCCAGGTTCAATGCATGAGACAGGGTGTTCAGGGTTGGTACACTGGAATGACCCAGAGGGACTGGATGGGGAGGGAGGTAGGAGGGGGTTCAGGATGGGGAACACCTGTACACCCATGGCTGATTCATGTGAATGTATGGCAAAAACCACCACAATACTGTAAAGTAATTAGCATCCAATTAAAATAAATAAATTAAAAAATAATAATTTCTCTGATTCTAATACCCTAGGCTGGCTTAGGTATATTTCATCTCTTTTCTCCCATTATACTCTTATGACACTGCAAAGACCATAATGCATTCTAGTTATTCAATTTTTATTTTGGTGTGTCTCTCACAAGACTCTGAGCTCCTGCATGGCAGGGAGAATCCCCTTTGAGTCTTCAGTGCCTAACATACAACAGTCATTTAAAATATGTTCATCAAAAGAATGAGCAAGCTATCAAAACAAAGATATAAAACAAGCAAATTTTTAGCAATGAGAATTGTCCAATAGAAACAGTGAAGGTAAACACCTTCTAGTCAGTGACAGCATTTAACAAAGACACTTGCACTAAGAGAGAAACTAGGTGATGTAACTTTTAAGAGCCTTTTTCTCACTTAAAATTTATGAACTATAGTTCTAATTACCTTGATTTTCAAATGAGGGGTACACATTTTATCTTCAATTCTAAGATATTTTATAAAAAATTATAACTACATATATTGAGAATATTAAAAAAGTAAACTACACTCAGTTCAACTTAATCTAACTATTTAGCTATATAACTTTATCTTACTAAGGAAATGTCACTAATATTGTTTAAAGTTGTTAGAAAAAAAGTTTTAGTTTTACTCTTAATCATTTACAAATTTTTGGTATTTTTAGGCATCCTTGTTGATAGCAACTTTAGACAGGCTCATCAAGAACATTTCCTCTGCAAACTGAAGGTTTATAACTGAATTATTAGATAAAGGCTAAAGCGTATTTCTTTTTTTGTTAATTGAATATTCAGTTCAGTTCAGTTGCTCAGTCGTGTCCAACTCTTTGCAACCCCATGAATCACAGCACACCAGGCCTCCCTGTCCATCACCAACTCCCAGAGTTTACTCAAACTCATGCCCATCGAGTCAGTGATGCCATTCAGCCATCTCATCCTCTATTGATGTGACTGGTGATAGAAGCAAGGTCTGATGCTGTAAAGAGCAATATTGCATAGGAACCTAGAATGTCAGGTCCATGAATCAAGGCAAATTGGAAGTGGTCAAACAGGAGATGGCAAGAGTGAACGTCGACATTCTAGGAAATCAGCAAACTAAAATGGACTGGAATGGGTGAATTTAACTCAGATGACCATTATATCTACTACTGTGGGCAGGAATCACTTAGAAGACATGGAGCAGCCATCATGGTCAACAAAAGAGTCTGAAATGCAGTACTTGGATGCAATCTCAAAATGACAGAATGATCTCTGTTCGTTTCCAAGGCAAATTATTCAATATCACAGTAATCCAAGCCTATGCCCCAACCAGTAATGCTGAAGAAGCTGAAGTTGAACAGTTCTATGAAGACCTACAAGATCTTTTAGAATTAACACCCCAAAAAGATGTCCTTTTCATTATAGGGGACTGGAATGCAAAAGGAGGAAGTGAAGAAACACCTGGAATAACAGGCAAATTTGGCCTTGGAGTACGGAATGAAGCAGGGCAAAGGCTAATAGAGTTTTGCCAAGAGAACGCACTGGTCATAGTAAACACCTTCTTCCAAAAACACAAGAGAAGACTCTACACATGGACATCACCAGATGGTCAACACCGAAATCAGACTGATTATATTCTTTGCAGCCAAAGATGGAGAAGCTCTATACAGTCAGCAAAAACAAGACTGGGAGCTGACTGTGGCTCAGATCATGAACTCCTTATTGCCAAATTCAGACTTAAATTGAAGAAAGTAGAGAAAACCACTAGACCATTCAGGTATGATCTAAATCAAATCCCTCATGATTATACAGTGGAAGTGAGAAATAGATTTAAGGGAGTAGATCTGATAGATAGAGTGCCTGGTGAACTATGAAAAAGAAATTGAATATTAATACACAATATTTATCCTTGAGTTGGTCAGATCCCCTGGAGGAGAGCACGGCAACCCGCTCCAGTATTCTTTCCTGGAGAATACCATGGAGAGAGGAGCCTGGCCAGCTACAGTCCATAGAGTCTCACAGAGCTGGACATGACTGAAGCGACTTAGCATCCATACAAACAATATTTATGACAAAATAATTAGTTACAATAGTTTCAGGTGTACAGAACAGTGATTCATTTTTTGCAGAGTATATTCCACTACATGTTATTACAAGATATTGGGTATAATTCCCCATGCCATACAGTAATTATTTGTTGCTTATCTATTTTTATATAGTAGTTTGTATCTGTTACTCTCATACCCCTAAATTGTCCCTCTCTCCTTTGTAAACAGCAGTTTGCTTCTGTTTTTGTCTCTATTTTGTATATAGATTCATCTGTATTAGTTTTTAGATTCCATATATAAGTGACATCACATAGCATTTGTCTTTGTTTTATTTGACTGAGCATAATATTCTTTAGGTCCATCCATATTGCTGCAAATGGCAATATTTCATTTTTTTATGGTCTTTGCTTTTTAATTTAAGAAATCTTATTTTAATAGCTTGTGAAAGACTTATCAAGGTTAACTGTATTAAGTACTAATTTAAGTGCTCTATCTGCATTTGCTCATTTAAGCTTAATAACAATCTTATGAGATAGGTAACATTATTATCACCATTTTATAAATGAGGAAGCTGAAAACTTAAAAGGGTCAGAAATTTGCTCCAGAGCTGTGCCCTTATCGATTATCCCTAAACCCCAAGGTGTGGAACATTACCATAAGAGCACAATTCCATTTGGAGAACTCACATGAAACCTTATAGTGGTAATATCTGAGCTGGGTTCAACATAAATGTACAGGCAGAGACATGTGTAGTGCATGTGCCTAATTTGCCCAAAATGCAAATTAATCTGTAAACTTGGAGAAAAACAGATTCTGCATGGCTGTGATAGGGTTTAAAGGTGTGGCAGATGATTTAGTCAGGAATATAATTTATTTATTTTAAATATAAATTTATTTAGTTTTTTTGGAGGCTAATTACTTTATCATATTGTATTGGTTTTTAAAAGGCATTCTATAAGATGAATCTATTGGGTTGTATTCAGTGGGCTTTGGGAAGTTATAAAAAGTTCTTTAGTATGTGAATGGGAGATTTCTATGTTAGAAAAAATTAAATCTGATAGCAAAGAAGGGGACAAGAGTCAGGGAGAAAACGTAGAAGGCTCCTACAACCGTCAAGAAAAGATGGCAAATGTAACCACAATTATATTTCCTAAACAGTAATTTCTTACCTTTATTTCATGTTTTTGATGTATCTAACACATCTTACCTTTTTCTTCATGGCTGTATTTGGTAGCACCCACCTGCAGATATAAACCAAAAGACAGAGTTTCCATGATCCAGCTGCCTTGGAAAATGGAATGAAAGAATTTTTTTTTTTTTTCAATGCAGAGGTGCAAAAGAGCATATTTAGCACAACAGCTAAGTACAGCTGTGTGGCAGACCTTAGTTAAGTAGAGGCCATCAATTTCCTAAATTATAAAACTGTGTTTATTCTCCCTTCTCCCCTAATTACCTGCTGAGGAGATTGCTCCTAGGAAAATGTATTTAGAAATATAAATGAATTAAAATTCAACATTCAGTTTTTTATCACCTTAAAAATTTATCAAAGCAACATGTACAAATGTTTTAATAAATCAAACAATATTGTCATATTTGAATATCTTTTTTCAGTCAGATTATTATTATAAATCTTTATTCCTTCAGCTGTCCTTCCAAGTCATATCTCACTCATCACAGGCACAAAGTATATAAATTCTCAAATTCAAGTACAAATTGGCACAGAAAGCATTCTCAAGCCACTGATCTCTGCCCAGGAAAAACCAGCTCTCTTTTCAGTCTTCTTATTCTCAACATGATGACGTCAAATCTTCTTTATGGACAATTCAAAACAATCCAGATTGCCTCTTTACACAATTCTCACTCCCCAGAGTGATATCACGCCTGTCCCAACAACCAGGCCTCTTGATAGCTTATCCAATCACCAAAAGCAACCTTACTGGCAAACCGAAGCAATTTATCATAGGGTGGGGTATTCTAATTCACAATACTCCCTTCAGTTAGAACGTCTATGCACCCCCCTCCACCTCCGCTTCCAGTTTTCAGTTAATACCCTTCACCTACCCAAGCGATCCTTCCGGTTCCCCTATAGGAGGATCCATTCTGGGCCCCAGATTCTCTTTCTCCATCTTTTTTTCAGAGTCAGATTCTTCCATCGTGCAACAAGTCTTTTCCAGTCTCTTCTAAATCCGCAGTACTCTCTCTCTCTCTCTCTTTTTTTTTTTTTCCTTGTTCACCCCCTCAGCCGCCTGTTCTCGTCGCGTACGGTCCTTAGGCCTGTTCTATTCTAGCCTCCGCCTTTGTCCACTGGGGGGTCCGCTTTCCGCACGGTTACCTTTACCGACTGGAACTTGGCCTCAAGGCACCGCCGAGCCGGCCAGCGCAAAGGCTGTGATTCGGTGATGCAAAGGAAGAGATGGAGGATGAGAAGGAAAGAGGGATAGCGGGAGGTTCGTCTCAAGTTTGGGCCTCAGGACCCAAGGTCTTGAAACCCAAAGGGGACTTCACTCGCAAAGAGGTGGGGATGAGGAAGGCAGAGGTGGCAGAAAGAGCCGACCCATGCCGTAGGCACCAAGCGATGAATGCCTCAGTAGGCTCCTTGTTCCCGAGCCTAACTGCTCCGGAGAGTCCGCTGGAGGCAGCAGCGACTACGACCTAATAGCCCGCCCTTCAGGAGCGCAGGTAAACCACCGCAGCCACCCTACTGCAGGCCAGGATCACGTGGGCACCTGCCTTAAACCCGGAGCTTGTCACGTGACTGCCGCTTCCCTAGGGGCCAGTGGGCTGAGACGAATACCATAGAGACTGCGCGGAAAAACAGAGTGCCACCCGTTGCCGTCACGTGGCCCAGGCTCTTACAAAACCCAAGCTCCGTTGAGCCCTGCCAGCCTGAAGGGGCTTTCCTTGTGGGCCACCTGGCCCCACCTCCCGCGGAGAATTAAAGGAGCCAGTTGTAATTTTAGTGTCTCAAAGCTAGGTTTTTTTTTTTTTTAACTGTAACGTCACCCTTGATGTTTTTCAGTGATGAGAGCTAAACATTTTTTTCTCCTTGTTTTTTTACGTATTTGTGTTTTTATTACTGATATTAACCCATATGTGTGACTGAGCTTGGAACTAATGAGTTAATACATCCAAAGTGCTTACAACTGCTTCTTCCGCATAGTGCTCAATAAAAGTAATTATTGCTGGGATCAGGGGTTCATCAGGAAATTTAGGACTTACACATAGTTCTCTGAAAGTAAGGGAATTATATAGGGGCATATCCCAGGTGGCTCTAGTGATAAAGAAGATATCTCTTATGTGCAGGAGACATGAGAGACTGGAGTTCGATTCCTGGGTCAGGAAGATTCCCCTGGAGCAGGACATGGCAGCCCACTCCAGTATTCTTTCCTGGAGAATCCCATGGACAGAGGAGCCTGGTGGGCTGACCAACTAAACATGTACAGATATAGATATATGTATTATATCTATAATGTAATGTATATTATATCTATATATATGTGTGTGTATACATAAATATATATAAGCCACATGTATATATTCCTTAAAAAGGAAGGAAAGAAAGACTGGAGGGAGAGTAGGAAGAACAGAACAAAGGGAAGGAAAACTGTACAGAAACAAGATACTGTTTTGCCCCCAGATGTCTCCATTTAACCTTCTATATGATTCTGTCTTACAACAAATGACTTGCCTCAAGAAAAATTCATTCTATTCTGACCATGATTCTTTAGCTCTGTCATTGTTCAGTTACTCAGTCATGTCCAATTATTTGGGACAATCCCACCCCTCCATGGGCTGCAGCACCCAGGCTTCCCTGTCCTTCACTGTCTCACGAAGTTGCTGAAACTCA
Source organism: Capra hircus (assembly GCF_001704415.2). NCBI lineage: Eukaryota > Metazoa > Chordata > Mammalia > Artiodactyla > Bovidae > Capra > Capra hircus. The sequence goes on along the minus strand of NW_017189516.1, from coordinate 25,164,616 downwards.
TGTGCATTCAGTCGGTGATGCCACCCAACCATCTCATCCTCTATTGCCCCCTTTCCTCCTGCCCTCAATGTTTCTCAGCATCAATTCTTAGGTGCTCAGTCTTCTCTATGGTCCAACTTTCACATCCATATATGACAACTGGAAATATCATAGCTTTGACTAAAGAGACCTTTGTCAGCAAAGTGATGTTTCTACTTTTTAATATTCTGTCTGGGATTGTCATATATTTTCTTTCAAAGAGCAAACATCTTTTAATTTCAGGGCTGCAGTAACCATCTGCAGTGATTTTGGAAGACGAAGAAAATAATGTCTGTCACTGTTTCAATTATTTCCCCATCTATTTGCCATAAAGTGATGAGACCAGATGCCATGATCTTAGTTTTTTGAAACTTGAGTTTTAAGCCAATTTTTTTCACTCTCCTCTTTCATTTTCATTAAGAGGCTCTTTCGTTCCTCTTTGATTTCTGCCATTAGGGTGGTGTCATCTGCATATCTGAAGTTATTGATATTTCTCCTGGCAAACTGGATGAAGCTTAAGCTTCATCTAGCTGGGCATTTTAGATGATAGTCACTGCATATAAGTTAAATAAGCAGGGAGACAAGATACAGCATTGACATATTCCTTTCCCAAATTTTAACCAGTCTGTTGTTGCATGTAAGGTTCTAACTGTTGCTTCTTGTCCTGCATATAGGTTTCTCAGGAGATAGGTAAGGTGGTCTGGTAGTCCCATCTCTTGAAGAATTTTCCACAGATTGTTGTGATCCACACTGTCAGAATGTTAGTGTAGCTGATGAAGCAGAAGTAGATGTTCTTCTGGAATTCCCTGGCTTTTTATGTGATCCAGCAAATGCTGGCAATTTGATCTCTGGTTCCTCTGCCTTTTAAAAATCCCATTTGTACATCTGGAAGTTCTCAGTCCATGCACTATTCAAGCCTAGCTTGAAGGATTTTGAGCATTACTTTGCTAGTGTGTGGGATGAGTGAAGGTGGGTAGTAGTTTGAACATTCTTTGGCATTGCCCGTCTTTGGGATTGGAATGAAAACTGACCTTTTCCGGTCCTGTGGCCACTGCTGATTTTTCCAAATTTGCTGGCATATTGAGTGCAGCACTTTAGCAACATCATCTTTTAGGATTTGAAATAGCTCAGCTGGAATTTCATCACCTCCACTAGCTTTGTTTGCAGTAATGCTTCCTAAGACCCACTTGACTTCACATTCCAGGATGTCTGGTTCTAGGGAGTGATCATACCATCATGGTTATCTGGGTCATTAAGACTTTTTCTGTACAGTTCTTTTGTGTATTCTTGCTACCTCTTCTTAATATCTTCTGCTTCTATTAGACCCATTCTGTTTCTGTCCTTTTTGTGCCCATCTTTGCATGATATATTCCCTTGTTATCTCTAATTTTCTTGAAGAGATCTCTAGTTTTTCCCATTCTGTTGTTCTCCTCTATTTCTTTGCATTGTTCACTTAAGAAGGCTTTCTTCCTTCTCTTTACTACTCTTTGGAACCCAGATGGGTATATTGTTCCTTTTCTCCTTTGCCTTTCACTTCTCTTCTTTTCTCAGCTATTTGTAAGGTCCCTTCAGACAACCAGTTTACCTTTTTGAATTTCTTTTTCTTGGGGATGGTTTCAGCCACCACCTCCTGTACAATGTTATGAACCTCTGTCCATAGTTTTTCAAGCAATCTGTCTATCAGATCTAATCCCTTGCACCTCTTTGTCAAGAGATTGACAATCCCTTGGCATAATCAAATCATAAGGGATTTAATTCAGGTCATACCTGAATGGCCTAGTGGTTTTCCCTACTATCTTAAATTTAAGTCTGAATTTTTCAATCAGAAGTTCATGATCTGAGCCAGTCAGCTCTCTGTCTTGTTTTTGCTGACTGTATAGAGTTTCTCCATTTTTGACTGGAAAGAACATAATCAATCTGACTTTGGTATTGACCATGGGATGTCCATGTATAGAGTTGTCTCTTATGCTGTTGGAAGAAGGTGTTTGCTATGACCAGTGTGTTCTCTTGGCAAAACTCTGTTAGCCTTTGCCCTGCTTCATTTTGTAGTCCAAGGCCAAACTTGCCTGTTATTTCATGTATCTCTTGACTTCTTACTTTTGCTTTCCAGTCCTCTATGATGAAAAGGAAATCTTTTTTTTTTTTTTTTTGGTGTTAGTTCTAGTAGGTCTTGTAGGTCTTCATAAAACCATTCAACTTCAGCTTCTTTGGCATTAGTGGTGGCAGCATATACTTGGATTACCATGATATTGAAAGGTTTGCCTTGGAAATGAAGAGAGATCATTCTGTCCTTTTTGAGATTACATCCAAGTACTGCATTTCAGGCCCTTTTGTTGACTATGAGGGCTGCTCCATTTCTTCTAAGGGATTCTTGCCCACAATGCTAGATACAATGGCCATCTAAATTAAATTCACCTATTCACATCCATTTTCGTTCACTGATTCCTAAGATGTTGATGTTCACTCTTGCCATTCCTGTTTCTTCCAGTTTACCTTGATTCATGGACCTAACATTCCAGGTTCCTATGCAGTATTGTTCTTTACAGCATCAGACTTTACTTTCACCACCAGACACATTCACATTATTTCTGCTCTGGCTCAGTCTCTTCATTCTTCATGGAGATATTTTATCTTTATCTCTATCACTTGCTAAATCCCCTTCCTACTTCCTACCACCTGCCCTCAAACCAGCTCCTGTTCTAATTTTCCCTGGGTGGTGAAAGACCTTGCATCTCAAACCAGGAAGTCATTTTATTATTTTTCTTCCAATTTTACTGAGATGTAACTGACACAAAGAATTGTATAAGTTAAAGGTGTACAGCATAATGATTTGACTTACATACTTCAAGAAATGGTTATCATAATAAGTTTAGTGAGAATCCCTCACCTCATATAGAGACCAAATTAAAGAAATAGAATTTTTTTTCTTTTGATGAAAACTCAAAATTCACTCCCTTAAGGGTTTCCATGTATGACAGCACTAGTATATTTAGTATGTTACATTACATCCCTAGAACTTACTTGTCATATAACTGGAAGTTTGTACATTTTGACTGCCTCCATTCAATTCCTTCTGCTCCTGCCTCCTGCTTCACCTCTGGTAACCAAATATGATCTCTTTTGTTCTGAGTTTGTTTGTTTGTTTTTAAAGCACAATTGACCTAAAATACTATATTAGTTCCTGTTACATAATATAGTGATTCACTGTTTCTATGCATTTTGAAATGATCTTCATGGGAGTTCCATACAAATCTTTGTATGTCATCATACAAAGATTTTATATATTTATTGACTACATCCTCACACTGTAAATTTCATACCCATGACTCATGTATTTCAAGCTGGAATTTTGTACTTCTTAATCTCCCTCATCCATCCTTATGTTTCAAAGCAATGGATCTCAGGTCCTTGAGAAAGACACTTCTGCACTGTAGGGGATACATATTCACAACTGTAAGCTCTTTTGAGTAAATGTTCTGAAGAAAGTAGGTCAGAGGCCTGTCATAAGGTTGGAACAAACAGTAAATTCTCCTTGCTGTGTTGAGATTTCTCAGGCAGGCTAGGTAGGAGGGGGTCAATGGGGACCTGGGGGTCATCCTAGAGGTTTGGCAAGTCTCTTGGAACAGGATTTTGCACAGAGTTATGTGCTGAGACTTCCTCAGTTCTCATTAGCTTATTTTCTACAGTCTCCATGTTCCTCCCTATTCTTACTGCTGCTTTTTTTGTTCCAGCTGATATAATATCTGGTCTGGATAATTGCAATAGACTCCTATTTTCCTACAGTTGTAGCTTCAAAGGAGTTTGGAATGGGTGGAATAATCTTCATTAGTCATCTCACCTCTCAAAATGCACTCAATGTTAAATAATATGTCCTTGTTATATAAAGGTAGCTTTCAATATAGCCTTCAACCCCTAGTAAGGCTTTACCAGTGACACTATGCCCTTAAACCACTCTTTTATAGAAAGTCATTTTCTTCCTGTGGCTAGTCTCTCTTTCCTTCTCCTCCAAACCATCACACTTTAGCCATTTTAACTACCTCTCTAAAGTTCCATGAGGAAAAGTTGAAGAAAGGAAGGAGAAGGGATAAAGAAGACAAATGGGGAGATGAGAAGAGGGAAGGAAGAGAGGAGAAGGAAGAGGAAAGAGGAGGAATAGAGGTAGGAGGATGGGAGTAGAAGAAAGAGATTTGAAAAAGATTGAGGAACTAAAAGAAATTAAGAGTTGGTTCCTGAGAATAAAGAAGACTGTTAGTACAATGCATTCTTATACAGTCTAGAGGTTAAGATTCTGGTTTTAACCCAAGTATCACTGGCTGCTTATATTCACATTTTCATTAAAGAGTCTTACACAGATAGAAGGTGAGAGTTACTTTTCACTTTTGACAAGTTAATTTTTTAAACTTTTTATGACAGGTTCTTTTCCAAAAGTTTTGATTAAGCTCTGCAGAGTTATTCATGCATTCATTCAACAAAATACTTATTGAGCAGCCATTCTTGCCAGGAACTGTGTTAGACACTAGAGATATAAACATTCTTTTATTTCAGGTATTGTTGCCTGTCATATGCTCATGTCTAATACGTCAGCTTCACTATACTCATACACAATTATACACATACATACAAACACATCAGCATTCCCTCTGTCCAGATCCTACCCAATAGTTTTAATCATCCATCTTAGCAAGAATATAGAGCCCCTAGGATCCAATTTAGGGAATTTATTCCTTAAATTCATTCTAGTCACCTTATCCTCAACCACACATGGGTCTCCAATTCCCAAAGTGCCCCTCATAACTTCCTTTCCCTTCTCCTCCATGCTTCTCTTCTTCCTGTTCCTGTAGTTCACTGTTACTGCCCAGAGTCCCATGAGCTTATTCCTATAGCCTACTGGCAGGTCTTTCTTCCCCATCCCCATTTCTTTGCTTGAAATATCAGGAAATGATCTTCCTGTTAACTTGACGTAAGTCTTTAAGGAATGAAAGTCTAATAGACATACTTCTGGTTTCCTGTCCAGCATGTAAAGAGCTCATGAGTTGCTACTCAATACTAGCAACAAATAAGAGGCTGAAAAAACTGATAAAACACCAAGACTTCTTAGTTTCATTAAAGACAATGAAGTCACAGTACAAACTGCTTCCATTAAGATTATAGAGATACATGGATGGATACAGAGAATGATAACTTTCTGGAACCAAAATCCATACATAGAGACCTCTGTGGGAATTATTACCAAGGTAGCAAAACCTGAACTCTAATTGACAATTTGCTAGAGGCTCAGTGTGGGCAAATTTGAAAGATAAAAACTCCAGAGCAGCCTTGTCATAGTTGGAGCTGTATATTTTCATGAGTTTTATCTCCAGAAGTTCTATCAGGTCCTCAGAGTGAATATCCCCTGGTACTGGCAGTAGGAGAAAAATTGTAATCATTTTGAAATAAATTAGAACTTTCTATTATTCTTAACAAGGCCATCAGGAGAATCTGTTTTAGTAGAGCATAAACTACTGGGTTATGAGTTGGGCTTCTCTGATAGCTCAGTTGGTGAAGAATCTGCTTGCAATGCAGGAGATACTGGTTCAATTCCTGAGTTGGGAAGATTCGCTGGGGAAGGGATAGGCTACCTACTCCAGTATTCCTGGGCTTCCCTGTGGCTCAGCTGGTAGGGAATACGCCTGCATTATGAGAGACCTGGGTTCTTGCCTATTTCTGTGGGCAATAATCAATATGCTAGACTTGCCTGACTTAACTCAATATGCTAGCAAATTTGGAAAACTCAGCAGTGGCCATAGGACTGCAAAAGGCCAGTTTTCATTCCAATCCCAAAGAAATGTAATGCCAAAGAATGCTCAAACTACCACACAATTGCACTCATTTCACAAGCTAGTAAAGTAATGCTCAAAATTCTCCAAGCCAGGTTTCAGCAATATGTGAACCATGAAATTCCAGATGTTCAAGCTGATTTTACAAAAGGCAGAAGAACCAGAGGTCAAATTGCCAACATCTGCTGGATTATCGAAAAAGCAAGAGAGTCCTTGAAAAGCATCTATTTCTGCTTTATTGACTATGCCAAAGCCTTTGACTGTGTGGATCATAATCAACTGTGGAAAATTCTGAAAGAGATGGGAATACCAGGTCACCTGGCCTGCCTCTTGAGAAACCTGTATGAAGGTCAGGAAGAAACAGTTAGAACTGGACATGGAACAAGCTGGTTCCAAATAGGAAAAGGAGTATGTCAATGCTGTATATTGTCACCCTGCTTATTTAACTTATATGCAGAGTACATCATGCAAAATGATGGGCTGGATGAAGCACAAGCTGGAATGAAGACTGATGGGAGAAATGGCAATCACCTCAGATATGCAGATAACACCACCCTTATGGCAGAAAGTGAAGAGGAACTAAAAAGCCTCTTGATGAAAGTGAAAGAGGAGAGTGAAAAAGTTGGCTTAAACCTCAACATTCAGAAAACAAAGATCATGGCATCTGGTCCCATCACTTCATGGGAAATAAATGGGGAAACAGTGGAAACAGTGGCTGACTTTATTTTGGGGGGCTCCAAGATCACTGCAGATGGTGATTGCAGCCATGAAATTAAAAGACACTTACTCCTTGGAAGGAAAGTTATGACTAACCTAGACAGCATATTAAAAAGCAAAGACATTACTTTGTCAAAAAAGGTCCGTCTAGTCAAAGCTATGGTTTTTCCAGTGGTCATGTATAGATGTGAAAGTTGGACTATAAAGAAAGCTGAGTGCCAAAGAATTGATGCTTTTGAACTGTGGTGTTGGAAAAGACCCTTGAGAGTCCCTTGGACTGCAAGGAGATCCAACCAGTTCATTCTAAAGGAGACCAGTCCTGGGTGTTCATTGGAAAGACTGATGTTAAAGTTGAAACTCCAATACTTTGGCCACCTGGTGTGAAGAGCTGGCTCATTTGAAAAGACCCTGATGCTGGGAAAAATTGAGGGCGGGAGAAGGGGATGACAGAGGATGAGATGGTTGGATGACACCACTGACTCTATGGATATGAGTTTGAGTAAGCTCTGGGATGAGATGGCTGGATAGCATCACGGACTCGATGGACATGAGTTTGAGTGAACTCTGGGAGATGGTGATGGACAGGGAGACCTGGCGTGCTGCGATTCGTGGGGTCACAAACAGTTGAACATGACTGAGAAAGTGAACTGAACTGAACTGAAACTCTGGGTTGGACAGGGAGGCCTGGTGTGCTGCAGTTGATGGGGTCGCAAAGACTCAGACACAACTGAGCGACTGAACTGAACTGAAGTATAAGTTATAATGCCTTCTTATTTTTAATTTTATTTTTTGTAGCTAAAAATTGGTCAATTTTTTCAAACAGAAAGAGTTCTAATATTTTTATGCTTTCTATTATTTTTCTGGTATCTGTTTCACTTATTTCTGTTCTGATCTTTATTATTTGCCTGTTTTTGTTTAATTTTAGGCCAGATTTGTTCTTCTTTTTTCTTGAAGTCTAAATTTATGTTACTTGAAGTATAATTTTAGGTTGCTAAATATCTTTCTTATGCTGTATTATAGCCATTTATCTCTATAAACTCACCTCCAGAGCTGTTTTTCTGCATCCCATAAAATTTGATATGTTTTATTTCTATTTTAATTTATTTCAAAATAACTTTTTATTTTCCTCTTTATTTTTTGACCCATTAGTGGTTCTTAAGTGTGTTTTTTTCTGTATTCACGTATTTATAGATCTTGTCACTTTCCTTTTGTTTCATATCACTGTGGCCAGAAAAACTCGTTGGTATGATTTTCATCTTCTTCACTTTTGTTCAGTTTAGTTGCTCAGCCATGTCCAACTCTTTGTGACCCCATGCAGCATGCCAGGCTTCCCTGTCCATCACCAACTCCCAGAACTTACTCAAACTCATGTCCATAAAGTCGGTGGTGCCATCCAACCATCTCATCCTCTGTCGCCCCCTTCTCCTTCCACCTTTAAACTTTCCCAGCATCAGGGTCTTTTCAAATGAGTCAGCTCTTCACATCAGGTGGCCAAAGTATTAGGGTTTCAGCTTCAAAATCAGTCTTACCAATGAACACCTTAGACTGATCTCCTTTAGGATGGAGTAGTTTGACTCCTTGCTGTCCAAGGGACTCTCAAGAGTCTTCTCCATCACAGTTAGACATGACTTAATGACTAAAAAACAATTCTTTTTCAAGTTATTTTCCCATTTAGGTTATTACAGAATATTAAGCAGCATTCCCTGTGCTATATTAGGACCTTGTTGGTTATCTATTTCAAATATAGCAGTGTGTATATGTTAATCCCAAACTCTCAATCTATCTCTCCCTCCCATCCTTCCCCTTAGTAACCATTAGTCCATTCTCTAGTCTGTGAGTCTCTTTCTGTTTTGTAAATAACTTCATTCAAACATTCAGGGAAGAGTTCACACCTTTCCTTCCGAAATTATCACGCAAAAATGCAGAGGAATACTCCCAAACTTATTCTATGAGGCCACCATCATCTTCATACCAAAACCAGAGAGATAAAAGAAAATTACATGCCAATATAACTGGTAAACATAGACACAAAAATCCTCAACAAAATACTAGCAATCCAAATTCAACAATACATTAAAAGGGTCAAACACCATGATAAAGTGGGATTTATCCTAGTGATGCAAGGATTTTTCAGTATCCTCAAATCAGTGTAATACACACCAACAATTTGAAGAATAAAAAACCATATGATTGTCTCACTGTATGATGGGAAAAAAAGCTTTTGACAAAATTCAACATCTATGATAGAAACTCTCCAGAAAGTGAGCATAGAGGCAACATACCTCAACATAATAATATGACAAATCTACAGTTAAGCTCATTCTCAATGGTGAGAAGCTGAAACCATTACCTCTAAGACCAGGAACAAGACAAAGATATCCACTCTCATCACTATTATTCAACCTAGTTTTGGAAGACCTAGCCATGGCAATCAGAAAAGAAAAAGAAATAAAGGAATCCAAACTAGAAAAGAAGAAGTAAAACTGTTTGCAGATGACATGATACTATACATAGAAAATCCTACAAGATGCTACGAAAATCCTACAAGATGCTACCAGAAAACTACTAGAGTTCATCAGTGAATTTGGTCAAGTTGTAAGATACAAAAACAAACAAACAAAAAAGAATACACAGAAATTGGTTGCATTTCTAGACAATAATAATGAAAGATCAGAAATAGAAACTTAAAAACGCAACTCCATTTATCATTGTATCAAAAAGAATACAGAATTTCCTGGCAGTACAGTGGTGAAAGGGTAACAGGCAGGTAGGCCAGGGGTCTCCAAACGGAGGAAATAGGCTGCAAGTGTCAGACATTTTTATCTCTCAGAACCTACTTGACAAACCAGTATGTTATACTCAGATATTGTTCCCCTAATCTATGTAAATGAAACTATTTGTATGGTAAACTTCCCCTCTACAAGATTCAAGTCAATCATTTTATGGCCAGGGATGAATCCTCTGGTGCCAAGATTATCTCAAAATGCATCTCATGAATGAGGGGCCTGGTGCCATTCTGAGTTTTAAGACATTCCTTTCTTCCATTAACAGACTGCTAGTGACTATATAACATCCAGCTGTAGACTAGCAGGGGGGTATTCTTTCTTTCCCTGTCAGGAGCCATGTTAGGCATTACTGACAAAATGGAGGCATGGCCCCAGACCCCTCTCCTCATTCTGCAGGCACGGCCCCAGGATGAAGGAATTAGGCCTTGTAATTCTGACTTGTCTTTTCCTCTCATTGGCTGAGTTGACTGAAAAGGAATATTAAGCTGTTTATTGTGCTTAAGAAAAGCATGAGAAAGCACAAAGCCTTCTACAGTTGTGCCCAGAAAATAATCTAGAAAATAACCATTGACATTTGCTCAAGGATCTTTAAAAAGAATGTCCCAGGATGGTCAGGTAGGCTGCAGCTTGAGGCCATGGGAAGGATTATTATCTGAGACTTGTTTGTGTGGAGAATGTTTATGGCAAAAGAAGTTTGCTGAGTTTAAGTTTGAGGGTTAATTAAGAATCGCTGGAATCAAGATTGCTGGGAGAAATATCAATAACCTCAGATATGCAGATGACACCACCCTTATGGCAGAAAGTGAAGAGGAACTAAAAAGCCTCTTGATGAAAGTGAAAGAAGAGAGTGAAAAAGTTGGCTTAAAACTCAACTCTCAGAAAACGAAGATCATGGCATCTGGACCCATCACTCCATGGGAAACAGATGGGGAAACAGTGGAAACAGTGTCAGATTTCATTTGGGGGGGGCTCCAAAATCACTGCAGATGGTGACTGCAGCCATGAAATTAAAAGACGCTTGCTCCTTGGAAGGAAAGCTATGATCAACCTAGATAGCATATTCAAAAGCAGAGACATTACTTTGCCGACTAAGGTCCGTCTAGTCAAGGCTATGGTTTTTCCAGTAGTCATGTATGGATGTGAGAGTTGGACTATAAAGAAAGCTGAGCACTGAAGAATTGATGCTTTTGAACTGTGATGTTGGAGAAGACTCTTGAGAGTCCCTTGAACTGCAAGGAGATCCAACCAGTCCATTCTGAAGGAGATCAGCCCTGGGATTTCTTTGGAAGGAATGATGCTAAAGCTAAATCTCCAGTACTTTGGCCACCTCATGAGAAGAGTTGACTCATTGGAAAAGACCCTGATGCTGGGAGGGACTGGGGGCAGGAGGAGAAGGGGACGACCGAGGATGAGATGGCTGGATGGCATCACAGACTCGAGGGACATGAGTCTGAGTGAACTCCAGGAGATAGTGATGGACACGGAGGCCTGGCGTGCTGCGATTCATGGGTTCGCAAAGAGTCGGACAGGACTGAGCGACTGAACTGAACTGAACTGAAACTGATTTTGAGAGAATCAGCTGAAGCAGGAACTCTGTTTGTAGGGCAACAATGATAAATCTGGGTGGGGGAAACTGGGAGTGTCAAACCTCTGATGTAATGCTTTTGTCAAAGTATAAAAGAGAACCTGTTTGGCCACCTCGTGAGAAGAGTTGACTCATTGGAAAAGAGTCTGATGCTGGGAGGGATTGGGGGGAGGGATTTGGGGCAGGAGGAGAAGGGGACGACCGAGGATGAGATGGCTGGATGGCATCATGGACTCGATGGACGTGAGTCTGAGTGAACTCCGGGAGATGGTGATGGACAGGGAGGCCTGGCATGCTGCGATACATGGGGTCGCAAAGAGTCGGACACGACTGAGCGACTGAACTGAACTGAAGCTTGAAATAAAGATGTAGTTCCGTACTTTGAGTCAGAGGCTACATCATCACCCGTTGATGTAGTCCCGTACTATGAGTCAGAGGCTACATCATTGTCCACCGATGTAGCTCTGTACTATGAGTCAGAAGTTACATCATCGCTGACACTGTCCATCTTTTCAGGTTGAATCCCTGGCTGCTGGAGCTGGACTCCAGCATGCCCCCTTCTGATGCGTATGTCAGAAGCTTTCTCTATCTCCTTTATACTTTAATAAAACTTTATTACACAAAAGCTCTGAGCAATCAAGCCTCTTCTCTAGCCCTGGATTGAATTCTTCTCCTCCAGAGGTGAAGAATCCTGGTGTCTTTTCATTCAGGAACAACCTTTCGGTGGTTAAGACTCTGTACTTTCACTGGGTTCGATCCCTAGTGGGGGAACTAAGATCTCACAAGACACGTGGCAAAAAAAAAAAAAAAAAGAAAAAAAAAAAACCCACCTAGGAGTATACCTACCTACTGAGACAAAAGATATGTATTACAAAATCTATAGACACCATTGAAAGAGATTGAAGATGACACAAACAACTGGAAAGATATACTATTTTCTTGAATAAAAGGAATTAATATTGCTAAAATGACCATACTGGCCAAGGCAATCTGCAGATTCAATGTGCCTGATATAAATGCTTTCAAATTACCAATGGCATTTTTCACAGAACTAAAACAAAAGAAATCTTACAATTTGTATGGAGATATAAAAGACCCTGAATAGCCAAATCAGTCTGGAGAAAGAAAAACAGGGCTGGAGTAATCAGACTCCCTGACTTCAGATTATACTACAAAGTTGCAGTCAGTCAAAATATTATTGTACTGGCACAAAAGCAGATGTATAGGTCAATGGAACAGGATCAAAAACCTAGAAATGAACCCATTCACCTATGATCAATTAATCTACAACAAAAGAGGCAAGACTACACAATAGAGGAAAGACAGTGTGTTCAGTAAATGGTGCTTGGAAAACTGGACAATTACATATAAAAAAATGAAATTAGAACATCCTTTAACAGCATACACAAAAATAAACTCAGAGTGGATTAAACACCTAAATGTAAGACCAGACACTGTAAGACTCTTAGAGGAAAGCAGGCAGAACACTCTTTGACATAAATCACAGAAATATATTTTCTGAGCCATCTCCTAGAGTAATGGAAATTTTTTTTTCAAAATGGGACTTAATTAAACTCAAAGATTTTGCACATCAAAGGATAATAATAATACTTTATTAGTTACTAATACTTTATTAGTTTTATAAAGTAATAATAAAAAAACAAAAATTCAACCCACAGAAGGGCAGAAAATATTTGCAAAGGATATGGCCAACAAGGAATTAGTCTCTAAAATTTACAAGCAGTTCCTGTAGCTCAATATCAAAAGAACAAACAACTCAATCAAAAAATGGGCAGAAGATCTAAATAGACATTTTTTCAAAGAAAACATGCAGATGGGCAGGAGGTACATGAAAAGATGTTCAACATCACTAATTATTAGAGAAGTGTAAATCAAAACTACAATATCACCTCACACTGGCCACAATGGCCATCATCAAAAAGTCTGCAAACAATAAGTGTTAGATAGAATGTGGAGAAAACAGAACATTCTGTTTATGAGAATGTAAATTGGTACAGCCACAGTGAAGAACAGTATGGAGGTTCCTTACTAAACAAAGAACTACCATATGATTCAACAACCCCACCCTGGCATATATCCAGAGAAAAACATGGCTCAAAAGGATGCATCTATCTCAGTGTTCATTGTAGTGCTGTTTACAATAGCCAGACATGGAAGCAATCTAAATGTCCTTTGAAGGTGAATGGATAAAGAGTGGTACATATATGTAATGGAATATTATTCAGCCATTAAAAATAATGAAATAATGCCATTTGTGGCAACATGGATGGACCCAGAGATTATCATACTAAGTGAAGTAAGTCAGACAGGGAATGACAAATATCATATGATATCACTTATATGCAAGGTCTAAAGCCATTTTTGAAAACTTTGTTTCCAACAATTCAATTAGTTGGCAATTATAAGCCTTTCTTTTCCTGTCAAAAGATAATGCTAGAGCTCAAGTTATTTATTTCTCTTACTGGAGCTGAAAGTGAAAGTGTTAGTCACTCAATTGTGTTTGACTCTGTGCATGGAATTCTCCAGGCAAGAATACTGGAGTGGTTTGCCATTCCCTTCTCCAGGAGCTGAGCTGACTTGTTGCTAAATTTGCTGAGTGTGCACATATATGCTTGCAGGGGAAGAAAAACACTGGCAACGGGGTGGATGAGGTGTGTGCTTAGATCTTTGGGCTTTGAGTGTGCCCAGAGCTCAGCAGGGCAATTTTCATGTGGGTGAATTCCAGAGGTCAGCGTGCAGACCTCTTTCTGGAATCATGGGTAGACAGCAGGCCATATGTTAACTTAGTTTTCTTTGCCTTTTTCCCTTTTTTCCCCTCCCTAGAGTCAAGGAGGTCTCTCCTAAGAAATCCAGGTTTTACTGAAGAGCAATGGGACTCTCCAGTTTAAATCCCTGTGGCCAGGCAGACTTTCACTGAGCTGTTTCACTTTCCACCTCTTCTACTAGAATGATCACTGCCACACTAGTGATGCTGCTGCTGCAACTCCATTGGCTCCACAGTCTCTTCCAAGGTCCAATTAATTCATATTTGGATGCAAGGAGGAATGGCTCCCTCTTGTGTTCTACTTTGTAGAGCAGAAATGTCTTTATTTGGTTATAAATGTCCAATTAGTTGTAAATAAAAGGGGAGGGAAAAGGAACAACTCATGATGACATAAGCAATCTGGGGAAGGTCTTTTTTGCATTGTGGTAATAAGACATTTTATTAGCATCTTCAACTTTATATATCTAATTCCTTCCCCAAGTTTGGAAAATTTTCAGCTATTTCTTTAAACACACTCTCTGCTCCTTTCTCCTTTTCTTCCCTTTCCAGTAAGCCAATTATTTGTATATATATTTTTTCTCATCATATCTGATAAGTCTTATAAGGCTTCTTCATTTTTAAAAAATCTTAGTTTTCTCTCCTTATCTGAATCATTTCTAAATTCCTATCCTCCAAGTAGCTAATTCTTTCTTCTATCTTATCTGCCCTATTTCCTAAACTCTCTCAGGCATATTTTATTTCATTCATTGAGTTCTACAGTTCTACAATTTTTCTGGTTCTTTTAAACCATTTTAATCTTTTTTGGTAAAGAACTTTTTCTGTTCATTAATTTTATTTCTAAGTTTTTAAAAGTACCTTTCTGGGGTTTTATTTAGATTGTTGGATCCTTTCACAACAGGTTTTATGAATTTTTTCAAGTAGATTGCAATATTCCATATATTTTTTATAGTACATCTTTTTTTTTTAACTTTATTTTACTTTACAATACTGTATTGGTTTTGCCATACATCAACATGAATCTGCCACGGGTGTACATGAGTTCCCAATCCTGAACCCCCCTCCCACCTCCTTCCCTATACCATCTCTCTGGGTCATCCCAGTGCACCAGCCCCAAGCATCCTGTACCCTGCACCGAACTAGACTGGCGATTTATTTCTTACATGATATTATACATGTTTCAATGTTATTCCCCCAAATCATCCCACCTCTCCCTCTCGCACAGAGTCCAAAAGCCTGTTCTATACATCTGTGTCTCTTTTGCTGTCTCATATACAGGATTATCATTACCATCTTTCTAAATTCCATATATATCTTCTTATACTGTTGGTGGGAATGCAAACTAGTACAGCCACTATGGAGAACAGTGTGGAGATTCCTTAAAAAACTGGAACTAGAACTGCCTTATGACCCAGCAATCCCACTGCTGGGCATACACACCGAGGAAACCAGAATTGAAAGAGACACGTGTACCCCAATGTTCATCGCAGCACTGTTTATAATAGCCAGGACATGGAAGCAACCTAGATGTCCATCAGCAGATGAATGGATAAGAAAGCTGTGGTACATATACACAATAGAGTATTACTCAGCCATTAAAAAGAATCCATTTGAATCAGTTCTAATGAGGTGGATGAAACTGGAACCTATTATACAGATTGAAGTAAGCCAGAAAGAAAAACACCAATACAGTATACTAACACATATATATGGAATTTAGAAAGATGGTAACAATAACCCTGTATGCAAGACAGGAAAAAAGAGACACAGATGTATAAAACAGTCTTTTGGACTCTGTGTGAGAGGGAGAGGGTCGGGTGATTTGGGAGAATGGCATTGAAACATGTATACTATCATGTAAGAAACGAATCGCCAGTCTAGGTTTGATGCAGGATGCAGGATGCTTGGGGCTGGTGCACTGGGATGACCCAGAGAGATGGTATGGGAAGGGAAGTGGGAAGGGGGCTCAGGATTGGGAACTCATGTACACCCGTGGCAGATTCATGTTGATGTATGGCAAAACCAATACAGTATTGCAAAGTAAAATAAAGTTAAAAAAAAAAAGGTACTCAGCATCACTCATTATTAGAGAAATGCAAATCAAAACTACAATGAGATATCACCTCACACTGTCCGAATGACCATCATCAAAAAGTCTACAAACAATAAATGTTGGAGAAGTTGTGGAGAAAAGAGAATGTTTTTGCATTGTTGGTGGGAATGTAAATTGATGCAGCCACTATGGAAGACAGTATGGAGATTCCTTAAGAAACTAGGAATAAAACCACCATATGATCCAGCAATCCCACTCTTAGGCATATATCCTGAGGAAACCAAAACTGAAAAATACACATGTATCCCATTGTTCATTTCAGCACTCTTTATAATAGCTAGAACATGGAAGGAACCTAGATGTCCATTGACAGATAAGTGGATAAAGAAGTTGTGTTACATATACAGAATGCAATGTTACTCAGCCATATAAAGGATCACATTTGAATCAGTTCTAATGAGGTGGATGGACCTAGACTCTACTACACAGAGTGAAGTGTCAGAAAGAGAAAGATATATGCCATATTCTAACACATATATGTGGAATCTAGAATAATGGTACTAAAGATTTCATTTACAGGGCAGCAATGGGGAAACAGACATAGAGAATAAACTTATGGACATGAGGAGAGGGGAGGAGATGGTGAGATGGGAAAAAAAAAAGATGCGCTTCCCAGAGTCATGCCAACAATGTTAAACACCCCAAATTTCGAATTATAGGTGTCCCAGAAGAAGATGAAAAGAAAGAGCATGAGAAAAACTTGACAAAATAATAGCTGAAAACTTCCCTAATATGGGGAAAGAAATAGCCACCCAAGTCCAAGAAACCCAGAGAGTCCCAAACAGGATAAACCCAAGGGGAAACACCCCAAGACACATATTAATCAAATTAACAAAGATCAAACACAATGAACAAATATTAAAGGCAGCAAGGGAAAAGTAACAAATATCACACAAGGGGATCCCCATAAGGATAAAGCTAATCTTTCAAAAGAAACTCTTCAGGCAAGAAGGGAATGGCAGGACATACTTAAAGTGATGAAAGAGAAAAACCTAAAACCAAGATTACTCTACCCAGCAAGGATCTCATTCAGATACTAAGAAGAAATCAAAAGCTTTACAGACAAGCAAAAGCTGAGAGATTCAGCACCACCAAACCAGATTTTCAACAAATGCTAAACGATTTTCTCTACACAGGAAACACAGTAAAGGCTTATAAAGATGAACCCAAAACAACAAAGTAAATGGTAATGGGATCATACTTATCAATAATTACCTTAAATGTAAATGGGTTAAATGCTCCAACCAAAAGACAGAGACTGGCTGACTGGATACAAAAACAAGACCCCTATACATGCTATCTACAAGAGACCCACCTCAAACCTATGGACATATACAGATGAAAGTGAAGGGCTGGAAAGAGATATTTCATGCAAATGGGAACCAAAAGAAAGCAGGAGTAGCAAAACTCATATCAGATAAAATAGACTTTGAAATAAAGACCATGATAAGAGACAAAGATGGACACTACATAATGATCAAAGGATCAATCCAAGAAGAAAATATAACAATTGCAAATATATATGCACCCAACATTGGAGCACCTCAATACATAAGGCAAATGCTAACAAGTATGAAAGGGAAAATTAACAGTAACACAATAATAGTGGGGGACTTTAATACCCCGCTCACAACTATGGATAAACCAACCATGCAGAAAATTAGCAAAGAAACACAAGCTCTAAATGATACAATGGACCAGTTAGACCTAACTGATATCTACAGTACATTTTGCCCTGAAACAATGGAATTCACTCTTTCCTCAAGTGCACCCAGAACATTCTCCAGGACAAATCACATCCTAGGTTGTAAAACTAGCCTTGGTAAATTTTTAAAAATTGAAATCATTTCAAGTCTCTTTTCTGATCACAATGCAGTAAGATTAGATGTCAAGTACAGGAATAAAAACTACTAAAAATGAATTGCTTCTGATTAACCAACAGATCAAGGAGAAAATCAAAATATGCATAGAAACAAATGAAAATGAAAACACGACAACCCAAAACCTATGGGATTCAGTAAAAGCCTTGCTAAGAGGGAGATTCATAGCAATACAAGCCTACATCAAGAAACAAGAGAAACATCAAATGAACAACCTAACATTGTACTTAAAGAAACTAGAAAATGAAGAAAAGAAGGATCCCAAAGTTAGTAGAAGGGAAGAAATCATAAAAATCAGAGCAGAAATAAATGAAAAAGAGACAAGGGAGACTATAGCAAAAATCAACAAAAGTAAAAGCTGGTTCTTTGAGAACATAAATAAAATAGACAAACCATTAGCCAGGCTCATCTAGAAAAAAAGGGAGGAGAATCAAATCAATAAAATTAGAAATGAAAATGGAGAAATCATAACAGAAAACACAGTAGTACAAAAGATTATAAGAGACTACTATGAGTAATTATATGCCAATAAAATGGACAACATGGAAGAAATGGACGAATTCTTAGGAAAGTATAACCTTTCAATGCTGAACTGGAAAGAGATAGAATATCTTAACAGGCCATCACAAGCAAGGAAATTGAAGCTGTAATAAAAAATCTTCCAACAAACAAAAGCTCAGGACCAGATGGCTTTAGGTGAATTCTACCAAAAATTCAGAGAAGAGCTAGCACCTGTCTTACTCATACTCTTCTAGAAATTTGCAGAGGAAAGTAAACTTCCAAATTCATTCTATGTGGCCACCATCACCCTAATACCAAAACCAGACAAAGACCACACAAGAAAAGAAAACTACAGGCCAATATCACTGATGAATATAGATGCAAAAATCCTCAACAAAATTCTAGCAAACAGAATCCAACAACACATTGAAAAGATCATACATCATGACCAAGTGGGCTTTATCCCAAGGATGCATGAATTCTTCAATATTCACAAATCAATCAATGTGATACATCATATAAACAAACTGAAAGATAAAAACCACATGACTATATAAATAGATGCAGAGAAGGCCTTTGAGAAAATTCAACACACATTTATGATCAAAACTCTCCAGAAAGCAGGCATAAAAGGAACATACTTCAACATAATAAGAGCCATATATCACAAATTCACAGCAAACATTATCCTAAATGGCAAAAAATTGAAAGCATTTCCTCTAAAATCAGGAACAAGACAAGGGTGCCCACTCTCACTACCATTATTCAACATCATTTTAATCAGAGAAGAAAAATAAAAAGAATCCAGATTGGAAAAGAAGAAGTAATATTCTCCCTGTTGCACATGATGTGATCTTCTACATAGAAAACCTTAAAGATACCACCAGAAAATTACTAGAGCTAATCAATGAATATTGTAAACTTGCAGGATATAAAATTAACACACAGAAATCCCTTGCATTCACATACACAAACAATGAGAAAACAGAAAGAGAAATTAAGGAAATAATTCCATTCATTATTGCAATGAAAAGAATAAAATACTTAGGAATAAATTTACCTAAAGAAATAAATAATGCTCAAAATTTTCCAAGCCAGGTTTCAACAGTATGTGAACCAAGGAATTTCAGATGTTCAAGCTGAATTTAGAGAAGGCAGAGGAACCAGAGATCAAATTGCCAACACCTGTTGGATCACTGAAAATGCAAGAGAGTTCCAGAAAAACATATACTTCTGTTTTACTGACTACACCAAAGCCTTTGACTGTGTGGATCACAACAAGCTGTGGAAAATTCTTAGAGATGGGAATACCAGAACACCTTACCTGCCTTCTCAGAAATCTGTATGCAGGTCAAGAAACAACAGTTAGAAACGGACATGGAACAACAGACTGGTTCCAAATTGGGAAAGGAGTATATCAAGGCTGAATATTGTCACCCTGCTTATTTAACTTATATGTAGAGTACACCATGAGAAATGCTGCACTAGATGAAGCACAAGCTGGAATTAAGATTGCTGGGAGAAATATCAATAACCTCATATATGCAGATGACACCACCTTTATGGCAGAAAGTGAAGAAGAACTAAAGAGCCTCTTGATGAAAGTGAAAGAGGAAAGTGAAAAAGCTGGCTTAAAACTCAACATTCAAAAAACTAAGATAATAGTATCCAGTCCCATCACTTCATGACAAATAGATGGGTAAACAATGGAAACAGTGAGAAACTTTATTTTCTCAGGCTCTAAAATCACTGAAGATGCTGACTGTAACCATGAAATTGGAACATGTGTATACCTGTGGCAGATTCATGTTGATGTATGGCAAAACCAATACAATATTGTAAAGTAATTAACCTCCAATTAAAATAAATAAATTTATATTTTTTAAAAAAGTCATTTGCTCCTTGGAAGAAAAACTATGACCAACCTAGACAGCATGTTAAAAAGCAGAGACATTACTTTGCCAACAAAATCTGTCCAGTCAAAACTATGTTTTTTCCAGAGTCATGTATGGATATGAGAGTTACACCATGAAGATAGCTGAGCACTGAAGAATTGATACTTTTGAAGTGTGGTGTTGGAGAAGTCTCTTGAGATTCCCTTAGACTGCAAGGAGATCCAACCTATCCATCCTAAAGGAAATCAGTCCTGAATATTCATTGGAAGGACTGATGCTAAAGCTGAAACTCCAATACTTGGGCCACTTCATGCGAAGAAATGACTAATTTGTAAAGACCCCGTTGCTGAGATAGGTTGAACTCAGGAAGATAAAGGGATGACAGAAGATGAGATGGTTGGATGGCCCTGAGATAGATTGAAGTCAAGAAGATAAGGGGATGACAGAGGATGAGATGGTTGGATGGCATCACCGACTCAATGGAAGTGAATTTGAGCATTCTCCATAAGTTGGTCATGGACAGGGAGGCCTGGTGTGCTTCAGTCCATGGGATCACAAAGAGTCAGACACAACTGAGCGGCTGAACTGAAAATGAATACATAGATTTCATTAGATAGTAATGATATCTTTACAATATTATGTCTTCCAGTCCATGAATGTGCGATGTTATAGAAGAACATAGAAGTAAGTCGGATGTACTGGTGCCGTCTTTAATGTCTTTGAACAGTGTTTTAGAGTTTTCCATGTATAAGTCTTCTGTCTCTTTAAGTTTATTCTTAGCTTTTTATTCTTTCTGATTTTTTTCCCCAATGAAATAATTTCCTTAATTTATTTTTCAGATTATTCATTATTAGTGTGTAGAAATGGAATAATTTTGTTTGTTGATTTTGCAGCCTGTAATTCTCCTAAATCCATTAGTTAGTTTTAACAAATTTTTTGCATTTGTTTTTGTGGTGCCATTAGAGTTTTCTCCATATAAGAAATACAATTGTAGGAAAAGAGATAATTTTATTTATTCCTTTCAAATTTGGATGACTTTTGTTTCTTTTCCTTTCCCATTTGTTCTAGCTAAGAATTCCAGTAGTATTTTGAATAGAAGTTGTGAAAGCAGGTAGCCTTTTCTTCAGTCCTTTACTATAGAGTATGATATTAGGCATGAGCTTTTTGTACATATGTTTTATTATAGAGACAGTTTCATTCTATTTAAGTATTTAGGTTTTGTTTATTTTCTCTAATATTTTTCTGTTCTCTATTTTGTTTGTCTCTTCTGTCATCTTTATTGTTTCCTTTCTTTTTACAGATTTTTTTAAAGTTTCTTCATATCTTTAAGTTGTAACATCGTTTATTAATTAGAGATCATTATTCTTTTTTATACAACCACTTACAGCTGCACATTCTCCCCTTAGACTGCTTTTGCTGTACCCCATGAGTTTTGGTATGCTGTGGTTTTGTTTTCATTTGTTTCAAGATATTTTTAAATTCCCTCGTGATTTCTCTTTGGACTCATTGATTATTTGAGAATGTATTAAATTCTACATGCTGCAGGTTTCTCAAAAGACACTTTGTACAATGTCAATATTTTAAAATTCATGAAGATTAGTTTTGTTTCCTAACATTGTCTATTCTGGAGAGTGTTCCATAGACACTTGAAAAAAAAATGTGTAGTGTCCTATCATTGGGTGAAATGTTATGTATTGCTCATCCATCTTTATAAATTAAAATAGTGTTCACTATCTCCTTTGAAAAGTTAATTAATTTTGTTTTTAGATATTTCACTAAATTTTTTGGATTGAAGTTATAATTTTGTCTTGCATTCACCAGAAAACACCAAATTGCCTTTTCAGCTTCATTACTGTCCTTGTTATGCACCCTCATTAGTTTTTTTTTTTTTATTTTAAAAAAATTGTCAGTAATAAAGTAACCACAGCCATTTTAAGTTTTTTGTCATCTCCGAAATACTATTATTCTGATGCTTCACTAAAAATGTTTCTAACCAGATTCAGGCCTGATTTTTTTTTTATCTTTAATAAAGAAAATCTGTCTCAGAGTACAGGCTTGTGACAGTGTTCCTTATGTAACTTTGAAACTATTGGAAAAGATAGGTCAGGATTAGAACAATTCTAGTAGAAAAGGAGATATGTTTATAAGAACACTAAACCCAAGATCAATCAGAAGAATAATTTATTGCATAAGAATCAATGAACAGAGAGTGAGGGATAATTTTGGGTTTTTTTGGAATATTGTTGATATTTAACGTTCTGTCTTCTGGATATATAAGAAACTCTTCTCTTTCCGTAAAACCCATAACTATTCAGTAGAGTATGCTTTTATAAACATAAATAAAACATTTGTAAGTGATATCTTTTTATTTCTGCCTAACACCTCCAGAATTTGAAAGTTATTATTGAGTAGTCTTATTTTCATGACAACATAATTATGTGTCTTCCTTGTAACTAGGAGATAACTGGAAACGACTGTGCAATCAAGGCTTTGACTAGAATGCCATATTTGAGAATGATGCTTATTTTAATTGGAGATGATCAGACACTTCTAGGAATCTAAAGTTTGACTTTATTGAGCCAATTCTTACACAGCGTTCTTTGGAAAATTGGCCTGGCATCTGTTTTACATGGTCCCCTGCTTTTCACATAAGATAGATCACTTCCTAGCAAGTATAGGAAACTGAATATCTTGGGAACCATGAAAAGAAGAATTTGCCCCAATTTATAGGTTGGAATCT
The DNA here is from genome assembly GCF_001704415.2 of Capra hircus. Taxonomy (NCBI): domain Eukaryota; kingdom Metazoa; phylum Chordata; class Mammalia; order Artiodactyla; family Bovidae; genus Capra; species Capra hircus. The sequence continues at coordinate 25,141,783 of NW_017189516.1, read as the reverse complement.
TGTAGTGAGACCTTGATTTGGTTTTCTAGCCTCGAGAAGAATTTTTAAAAATCTAATCAGGAATTTTAGCAAAGCAAACCTATGAAGGCCTATAAGTATAGTACCGACTTTTGTTCCATCTATGCAAATAATTAGACTGTGAGGAGATACCCCTCGTCCAAGGTAAGGAGCAGTGGCTGCACTTTACTGGAGCAGCTGTGAACAGAAACCTCGTGTCCAAGGTAAGAGAAACTCGAGTAAGATGGTAGGTGTTGCAAGAGGCCATCAGAGGGCAGACACACTGAAACCATAATCACAGAAAACTAGTCAATGTAATCACATGGACCACACCATTGTCTAACTCAATGAAATTAAGTCATGCCATGTGGGGCCACTCAAGACGGGTGGGTCATGATGAACAGGTTGGACAGAATGTGGTTCACTGGAGAAGAGAATGGAAAACCACTTCAGTATTTTTGCCTTGAGAACCCCATGAACAGTATGAAAAGGCAAAATGATAGGATAATGAAAGAGGAACTCCCCAGGTCGGTAGGGGCCCAATATGCTACTGGAGATCAGTGGTGAAATAACTCCAGAAAGAATGAAGGGATGGAGCCAAAGCAAAAACAATACCCAGTTGTGGATGTGACTGGTGAGAGAAGCAAGGTCGATGCTGTAAAGAGCAATATTGCATAGGAACCTGGAATGTCAGGTCCATGAATCAAGGCAAATTGGAAGTAGTCAACAGGAGATGGCAAGGGTGAACGTCAATATTCGAGGAATCAGCAAACTAAAATGGACTGGAATGGGTGACTTTCACTCAGATGACCATTATATCTACTACTGTGGGCAGGAATCCCTTAGAAGAAATGGAGTAGCCATCATGGTCAACAAGAGTCCGAAATTCAGTACTTGGATGCAATCTCAAAAATGACAGAATGATCTCTGTTCGTTTCCAAGGCAAACCATTCATTATCACAGTAATCCAAGTCTATGTCCCAACCAGTAATGCTGAAGAAGCTGAAGTTGAACGGTTCTATGAAGACCTACAAGACCTTTTATCACTAACACCTAAAAAAAGATGCCCTTTTCATTATAGGGGACTTGAATGCAAAAGTAGGAAGTCAAGAAACACTGGAGTAACAGGCAAATTTGGTCTTGGAATATGAAATGAAGTCGGGCAAAGGCTAACAGAGTTTTGCCAAGAGAACACACTGGTCATAGCAAATACCCCCTTCCAAGAACACAAGAGAAGACTCTACACATGAACATCACCAGATGGTCAACACCGAAATCAGACTGATTATATTCTTCACAGCCAAAGATGGAGAAGCTCTATAGAGTCAGAAAAAATAAGACCGGGAGCGGACTGTGGCTTATATCATGAAATCCTTATTGCCAATTTCACACTTAAATTGAAGAAAGTGGGGGAAACCAATAGACCATTCAGTTCAGTTCAGTTCAGTCGCTCAGTCGTGTCCGACTCTTTGTGAGCCCATTAATTGCAGTGTGCCCATCAGCAAGTCCCGGAGTTCACTCAAACTCACATCCATTGAGTCGGTGATGCCATCCAGCCATCTCATCCTCAGTCGTCCCCTTTTCGTCCTGCCCCCAATCCCTCCCAGCATGAAGAGTCTTTTCCAATGAGTCAACTCTTTGCATGTGGTGGCCAAAGTACTGGAGTTTCAGTTTTAGCATCATTCCTTCCAAAGAACATCCAGGGCTGATCTCCTTAGAATGGACTGAGTGGATCTCCTTGCAGTCGAAGGGACTCTGGAGTCTTCTCCAACATCAAAATTCAAAAGCATCAATTCTTCGGTGCTCAGCTTTCTTCACAGTCCAGCTCTCACATCCATACATGACCACTGGAAAAACCATAGCCTTGACTAGACGGGCCTTTGTTGGCAAAGTAATGTCTCTGCTTTTCAATATGCTATCTAGGTTGGTCATAACTTTCCTTCCAAGGAGTAAGCGTCTTTTAATTTCATGGCTGCAGTCACCATCTGCAGTGATTTTGGAGCCCAGAAAAATAAAGTCTGACACTGTTTCCACTGTCTCCCCATCTAATTCCCATGAAGTGGTGGGACCAGATGCCATGATCTTCGTTTTCTGAATGTTGAACTTTAAGCCAACTTTTTCGTTCTCCACTTTCACTTTCATCAAGAGGCTTTTTAGTTCCTCTTCACTTTCTGCCATAAGGGTGGTGCCATCTGCATATCTGAGGCTACGGATATTTCTCCCGGCAATCTTGATTCCAACTTGTGTTTCTTCCAGTGCAGCGTTTCTCATGATGTACTCTGCATATAAGTTAAATAAGCAGGGTGACAATATACAGCCTTGACGTACTCCTTTTCCTATTTGGAACTAGTCTGTTGTTCCATGTCCAGTTCTAACTGTTGATTCCTGACCTGTATACAGATTTCTCAAGAAGCAGGTCAGGTGGTCTGGTATTCTCATCTCTTTCAGCATTTTTCACAGTTTATTGTGATCCACACAGTCAAAGGCTTTGGCATAGTCAATAAAGCAGAAATAGATGTTTTTCTGGAACTCTCTTGCTTTTTCCATGATCCAGCAAATGTTGACAATTTGATCTCTGGTTCCCCTTTCTTTCCTAAAATGAGTTTGAACATCTGAAAATTCACGGTTCACATATTGCTGAAACTTGGCTTGGGTAATTTTGAGCATTGCTTTACGAGCGTGTGAAATCAATACAATTGTGTGGTAGCTTGAGCATTCTTTGGCATTGCCATTCTTTGGGATCGGAATGAAAACTGACTTTTTCCAGTTCTGTGGCCACTGCTGAGTTTTCCAAATTTGCTGGCATATTGAATGCAGCACTTTCACAGCATCATCTTTCAGGATTTGAAATAGCTCTACTGGAATTCCATCACCTCCACTAGCTTTGTTCATAGTGATGCTTTCTAAGGCCCACTTGACTTCACATCCAGGATGTCTGGCTCTAGATGAGTGATCATACCATCGTGATTATCTTGGTCTTGAAGATCTTTTTTGTACATTTTCTCTGTGTATTCTTGCCACCTCTTCTTAATATCTTCTGCTTCTGTTAGGTCCATAAAAATTCTGTCCTTTATTGAGCCCATCTTTGCATGAAATGTTCCCTTGGCATCTCTAATTTTCTTGAAGAGATCTCTAGTCTTTCCCATTCTTTTGTTTTTCCCTATTTCTTTGTATTGACTGCTGAGGAAGGCTTTCTTATCTCTTCTTGTTATTCTTTGGAACTCTGCATTCAGATGCTTATATCTTTGCTTTTCTCCTTTTCTTTTTGCTTCTCTTCTTTTCATGGCTATTTGTAAGATCTCCCCAGACAGCCATTTTGCTTTCTTACATTTCTTTTGCATGGGGATGATCTTGATCTCTGTCTCCTGTACAATGTCAGGAGTGCCAGCCGAGAGGAACTACCCTGCATCCGAGGTCAGGGGTGGCGGTCGGGAGTGCCAGGCTGCGACAGCACAGGAGCAGCCACCCCACGTCCGAGGTCAGGGGCGGCAGCTGAGAGGAGCTACCCCACATCCAAGGTCATGGGAGGTCGCCGGGAGGAGCAATCAAATGTCCAAGGAGCAGTGGCTGCATGGTCACAGGAGGGCCTAGAGGAGCTACTACACATTCAAGGTCAGGAGGGGTGGTGGTGAGGAGATACCCCTCATCCAAGGTGAGGAGCACTGGCTGCACTTTGTTGGAGCAGCCATGAAGAGATACCCCACGTCCAAGGTAAGAGAAACCCAAGTAAAACGGTAGGTGTTGCAAGAGGGCATCAGAGGGCAGACACACTGAAACCATAACTACAGAAAATTAATCAATCTAATCACACTAGGACCACAGCCTTGTCTAACTCAATGAAACTAAGCCATACCCTGTGAGGCCACCCAAGAGGGGTGGGTCATGGTTTAGAGGTCTGACAGAATGTGGTCCACTGGAGAAGGAAATGGCAACCACTACAGTATTCTTGCCTTGAGAACCCCATGAACAGTATGAAAAGGCAAAATGATAGGATAATGAAAGAGGAACTCCCCAGGTCGGTAGGGGCCCAATATGCTACTGGAGATCAGTGGAGAAATAACTCCAGAAAGAATGAAGGGATGGAGGCAAAGCTAAAACAATACCTAGTTGTGAATGTGACTGGTGATAGAAGCAAAGTCCGATGCTGTAAGGAGAAATATTGCATAGGAACCTGGGATGTTAGGTCCATGAATCCAGGCAAATTGGAAGTGGCCAAACAGATGACAAGAGTGAATGTCAACATTCGAGGAATCAGCAAACTAAAATGGACTGGAATGGGTGACTTTAACTCAGATGACCATTATGTCTACTACTGTGGGCAGGAATCCCTTAGAAGAAATGGAATAAACATCATGGTCACAAAAGGGTCTAAAATGCAGAATTTGGATGCAATCTCAGAAATGACAGAATGATCTCTGTTCATTTCCAAGGCAAATCATTCAGTACCACAGTAATCCAAGTCTAGGTCCCAACCAATAATTCTGAAGAAGCTGAAGTTGAACGGTTCTATGAAGACCTACAACACCTTTTAGAACTAACAGCCAAGAAAGATGTCCTTTTCATTTTACAGGACTGGAATGCAAAAGGAAGTCAAGAAACATCTGGGTTAACAAGCAAATTTAGCCTTGTAATATGGAATGAAGCAGGGCAAAGACTAATAGAGTTTTGCCAAGAGAACGCACTAGTCATAACAAACACCCTCTTCCAACATAACAAGAGAAGACTCTACACATGGACATCACCAGATGGTCAACACCAAAATCAGATTCATTATATTCTTTGCAGCCAAAGATGGAGAAGCTCTATACAGTCAACAAAAACAAGACCAGGAGCTGACTGTGGCTCAGATCATGAACTCCTTATTGCCAAATTCAGACTTAAATTGAAGAAAGTAGGGAAAACCACTAGACCATTCAGGTATGACTTAAATCAAATTCTTTATGATTATAAAGTGGAAGTGAGAAATAGATTTAAGGCACTAGATCTGATAGATAGAGTGCCTGATAAACTATGGACGTAGTTTCATGACATTGTACAGGAGACAGGGATCAAGACCATTCCCATGGAAAATAAATGCAAAAAAATAAAAATGGCTGTCTGGAGAGGCCTTACAAATAGCTGTGAAAAAGAAGAGAAGCAAAAAACAAAGGAGAAAAGGAAAGAGATAAGCATCTGAATGCAGAGTTCCAAAGAATAGCAAGAAGAGAAAAGAAATCCTTCCTCAGTAAACAATGTAGAGAAATACAGAAAACAACAGAATGGGAAAGACTAGAGATCTCTTCAAGAAAATTAGAGATACCAAGGGAACATTTCATGCAAAGATGGGCTCAATAAAGGACAGAAATGGTATGGACCCAACAGAAGCAGAAGATATTAAGAAGAGGTGGTAAGAATACACAGAAGAAATGTACAAAAAAGATCTTCAAGACCAAGATAATCATGGTGGTGTGATCACTCACCTAGAGCCAGACATCCTGGAATGTGAAGTCAAATGGGCCTTAGAAAGTGTCACTACAAACAAAGCTAGTGAAGGTAATGGAATTCCAATTGAGCCATTTCAAATCCTGAAAGATGATGCTGTGAAAGTGCTGCACTCAAGATGCCAGCAAATTTGGAAAACTCAGCAGTGGCAACAGGACTGGAAAAGGTCAGTTTTCATTCCAATCTCAAAGAATGGCAATGCCAAAGAATGCTCAAACTACTGCACGATTGCACTCATCTCACATGCTAGTAAAGTAATGCTAAAAATTCTCCGAGCCAGGCTTCGGCAATACTTGAACTATGAACTTTCAGATGTTCAAGCTCGTTTTAGGAAAGAAAGGGGAACCAGAGATCAAATTGCAACATCTGCTGGATCATCAAAAAAGCAAGAGAGTTCCAGAAAAACATGTATTTCTGCTTTATTGACTATGCCAAAGCCTTTGTGTGGATCACAATAAACTGTGGAAAATTCTGAAAGAGATGGGAATACCAGACTACCTGACCTGCCTCTTGAGAAACCTATATGCAGGTCAGGAATCAACAGTTAGAACTGGACATGGAACAACAGACTAGTTCCAAATAGGAAAAGGAGTACGTCAAGGCTGTATATTGTCACCCTGCTTATTTAACTTATATGCAGAGTACATCATGAGAAACGGTGGGCTGGAAGAAGCACAAGCTGGAATCAAGATTGCCGGGAGAAATATCCATAGCCTCAGATATGCAGATGACACCACCCATATGGCAGAAAGTGAAGAGGAACTCAAAAGCCTCTTGATGAAAGTGAAAGATAATTGAGCGCCGAAGAATTGGTGCTTTTGAACTGTGCTGTTGAAGACTCTTCAGAGTCCCTTGAACTGCAAGGAGATCCAACCAGTCCATTCTAAAGGAGATCAGTCCTGGATGGTCTTTGTAAAGAATGATGCTAAGTCTGAAACTCCAATATCTTGGCCACCTCATGCAAAGAGTTGACTCATTGGAAAAGACTTTGAATGCTGGGAGGGATTGGGGGCAGGAGGAGAAGGGGACGACAGCGGATGAGATGGCTGGATGGCATCACCAACTCGATGGACATGAGTTTGAGTGAGCTCCAGGAATTGGTGATGGATAGGGAGACTTGGCGTGCTGCAGTTCATGGGGTCGCAAAGAATCGGACATGACTGAGCGACTGAACTAAACTCAATGTGATTGATCAGTCTTATTTTGTGATCAAGCTTGAAACAAAATATATCCTGCCATATCAGTAGGCCAGAAATGTCATAGTCTTCAGTGCTTTCTGGACTCCTAATGTGAATGAGGGCTCCCAAAAGGGAACACAATGCCTGTTATTCAGCAGATGCATGCTGCCATCCACCCCCAAGGTGATTCCTGTGGGGCTTCTGGAGGATTCAAGAAACAGTCACCCTCTATACTTGCCACCCCTTAAGGTGAGCAAGGAAGTCAGGATGCAAACAATCTAGAAACAGGATTTGGCCCCATATAGCTGAGGTGCATATGAAAGGAATGAATTCAGTGAGCTCAGAGGCTTGCATCTTCCCATATATAGAGAATAAAGCTAAATTCCTTACTTGATATCTAGGTTTGCTTCAGTTCAGTTCAGTTCAGTTGCTCAGTCATGTCCGATTATTAGTGATCCCGTGAATTGCAGCACGCCAGGCCTCCCTGTCCATCACCAACTCCCCGAGTTCACTCAGATTCACGTTCATCGAGTCAGTGGTGCCATCCAGCCATCTCATCCTCTGTCGTCCCCTTCTTCTCCTGTCCCCAATCCCTCTCAGCATCAAAGTGTTTTCCAATGAGTCAACTCTTCGCATGAGGTGGCCAAAATATTGGAGTTTCAGCTTTAGGATCATTCCTTCTAAAGAAATCCCAGGGCTGATCTCCTTCAGAATGGACTGGTTGGATCTCCTTGCAGTCCAAGGGACTCTCAAGAGTTTTCTCCAACACCACAGGTCAAAAGCATTAATTCTTCAGTGCTCAGCTTTCTTCACAGTCCAACTCTCACATCCATACATGACTACTGGGAAAACCATAGCCTTGACTAGACGGACCTTAGTTGGCAAAGTAATGTCTCTGCTTTTGAATATGCTATCTAGGTTGGTCATAACTTTTCTTCCTAGGAGTAAGCGTCTTTTAATTGCATGGCTGCAGTCACCATCTGCAGTGATTTTGCAGTCCCCCAAAATAAAGTCTGACACTGTTTCCACTGTTTCTCCATCTATTTCTCATAAAGTGATGGGACCAGATGCCATGATCTTCATTTTCTGAATGTTGAGCTTTAAGCCAACTTTTTTACTCTTCTCTTTCACTTTCATCAAGAGGCTTTTTAGTTCCTCTTCACTTTCTGCCATAAGGGTGGTGTCATCTGCATATCTGAGGTTATTGATATTTGTCCCGGCAATCTTGATTTCAGTTTGTGTTTCTCCTCCAGCATTTCTCATGATGTACTCTGCATATAAGTTAAATAAGCAGGGTGACAATATACAGCCTTGATGTACTCCTTTTCCTATTTGGAACCAGTCGGTTCTATGTCCAGTTCTAACTGTTGATTCCTGGCCTGTATACAGATTTTCAAGAGGCAGGTCAGGTGGTCTGGTATTCCCATCTCTCTCAGAATTTTCCATGTTTTATTGTGATCCACACAGTCAAAGGCTTTGGCATAGTCAATAAAGCAGAAATAGATGTTTTTCTGGAATTCTCTTGCTTTTTCCATGATCCAGCAGATGTTGGCAATTTGATCTCTTGTTCCTCTGCCTTTGCTAAAACCAGCTGGAATATCAGGAAGTTCACGGTTCATGTATTGCTGAAGCCAGTCTTGGATAATTTTTAGCATTACTTTACTAGCATGTGAGATGAGTGCAATTGTGCAGTAGTTTGAGCATTCTTTGGCACTGTCTTTCTTTGGGATTGGAATGAAAACTGACCTTTTTCAGTCCTGTGGCCACTGCTGAGTTTTCCAAATTTGCTGGCATCTTGAGTGCAGCACTTTCACAGCATCATCTTTCAGGATTTGAATTAGCTTTACTGGAATTGCATCATCTCCACTAGCTTTGTTCATAGTGATGCTTTCTAAGGCCTATTTGACTTCACATTCCAGGACGTCTGTCTCTACATGAGTGATCACACCATTGTGATTATTCGGGTTGTGAAGATCTTTTTTGTACGTTTCTTCTGTGTATTCTTTTCACCTCTTCTTAATATCTTCTGCTTCTGTTATGTCCAGACCATTTCTGTCCTTTATCGAGCCCATCTTTGCATGAAATTTCCCTTGGTATCTCTAATTTTCTTGAAGAGATCTCTAGTCTTTCACATTCTGTTCTTTTCCTCTATTTCTTTGCATTGATCGCTGAGGAAGGCTTTCTTATCTCTTCTTGCTATTCTTTGGGACTCTGCATTCAGATGCTTATATCTTTCCTTTTCTCCTTTGCTTTTCACTTCTCTTCTTTTCACAGCTGTTTGTAAGGCCTCCCCAGACAGCCATTTGGCTTTTTTGCATTTCTTTTCCATGGGGATGGTCTTGATCCCTGTCTCCTGTACAATGTCATGTCCATAGTTTATCAGGCACTCTATCTATCAGATCAGGGCCCTTAAATCTATTTCTCACTTCCAATGTATAATCATAAGGGATTTGATTTAGGTCATACCTGAATGGTCTAGTGGTTTTCCCTACTTTCTTCAATTTAAGTCTGAATTTGGTAATAAGAAGTTCATGATCTGAGCCACAGTCAGCTCCTTGTCTTGTTTTTGTTGACTGTATAGAGCTTCTCCATCTTTGGCTGCAAAGAATATAATGAATCTGATTTTGGTGTTGACCATCTGGTGATGTCCATGTGTAGAGTCTTCTCTTGTGTTGTTGGAAGAGGGTGTTTGCTATGACCAGTGCATTTTCTTGGCAAAACTCTATTAGTCTTTGCCCTGCTTCATTCTGCATTCCAAGGCCAAATTTGCTTGTTAACCCAGATGTTTCTTGATTTCCTCCTTTTGCATTCCAGTCCCCTATAATGAAAAGGACATCTCTTTTAGGTGTTAGTTCTAAAAGGTGTTCTAGGTCTTCATAGAACTGTTCAACTTCAGCTTATTCAGCATTACTGGTTGGGGCATAGACTTGGATTATCATCATATTGAATGGTTTACCTTTGAGACGAACATTCTGTCTTTTTTCAGAATGCATCCAAGTACTGCATTTCAGACTCTTTTGTTGACCATGATGGTTACACCATTTCTTCTGAGGGATTCCTGCCCACAGCAGTAGATATAATGGTCATCTGTTTGCTTACTTAACAATAATATTTGATATTCAGATTGCTTGTCCCACTTAATTGCAAGCTTATATATAGCCTGAGTCCCTCTCCCACATCCTTGGTGCAGTTTTCTCAAGGCTACTGAGATGCTGCTTCCTGGACTTGATGTCTTAACATTCCCACCAAATAAAACTACCCTCTACTTTCAGGTTGTGACTAATTTTTTAGTCAACACAAGGATAATCTTTGAAACTATTTTGATCAAAGAGAGGGGTGTAACACCTTTTCAAAAACATTCTGTTTCAATAAAATTTATTTATTCTTTATACTAAGACCTTGGGTTGTTATAATCTAGCCATATTCATTCATTTGAGCTTTTTTACAAATTTTTGTAAACTGTAGGCAACTGATAAATATATGTCAAATATCTTCCGGTTCATATTTAATTATCTCCCCTCCCTAGTTAGAAAACACTTTGCCTCCTTTTACAATTTATCTCAACATTCCTTTAATTCATATACATCTATTGTATTACATTTTTTTGACCAGGTTATAACATCTGTCATGTTTCCTTATTGAATGTGTAAAAAATATCTTTACAACTTGTTCATTTTTATATTTATATGAGAGTCGTGATTTTACCTTTTCTCAAAAATTATCTTTTGACAGATTGAATAAATGATAAATAAATTATCAAAAGTGGCTCAAAAATAACTTTTAACTGATACACATTTTTAAACTTTTTGATTTTTTTGTATTATACATGCCTATTTACTGTTCAAACAATAGAATTACAGAATTTAAAAAAATTTTATAATTGCCAAAAGAATGCTCTGTCCCCAGTATATTAAACCTTCATACATAGATATACCACATATATGTGTGTATATATACAATATTTATATAAATTTATATAAATGTAATATATTTAATATGATTTACTATTAACTAAAATAATACAAATAAAATACATAAAATTTTTAATAAAATATATACATATAAAATTTTCCCCTAGTGAAGCTTATTCATTTGAAAGCAAGTTCCATTGTGGTACTTAACCATTAACTGCTTCAGCAAGTAGCTTTAAAAGCAAGAACTCAAAGGAACCTAGTAAGAGTTCTTCTAGTTATTTTGGAATAATAATTGAACTAAACTGTTTTCTCTCTTTTTTGCCCCTTAACAGGCTAAGGAATGTGGATAGACTTTGTTGACCTAAAACAAACAGACTGCCAGTTATTGCAATAGCAAAAAAAAAAAAAAAAAGAGGGGGGATGCTTATTCAGGATAGCAAACATTGGCAATTTGGAGTCTGCAACCATGTCTGGCATGTGTGAATCTGCCATGACAAAGAGAGGAAATCTCTTTAAAAGAAGTAGGGGTGGGAGTGGGGAGAAAGGAGTACTATAGTAAACAGAGTTCATAGGAAGAATTGAGAGATTAAAGCATAATGGCTTTTCACTGGTTGAGTCATGATAATCTCTCATTGGCTGAACTCTTCCCAGGAAAGAAGAGTACATCTTTCTTTCCTCTTGGACTCTGCTATTGTCCTAAGATGTGAGAGCATCCCCTTCTCTCCTCCTGATTCTATTTTAATTTTTTAAACTAATATTCACATTCCCCTCCCTCTTTGATAAGACCTGTTCTCTGAAAGCATAAATGATCCAGAGTCAGGTTTTCCAGTTTCAGCAGCTTTTTTGTCCCTCAATTTCAGGAAGAAACTTCCCTAGGTGTAATGTCCCATGACAGAGGGCAAGTGCCCAGATTGAAACCTATTGAGGTCGCATGTGAGTGACAAGGAGGAATAGGATGGAGAACACACAGATATCTTTTATCTAAAGCTCCATAGGTTATCAAGGTCATAGATATTGAAGATCATCTGAAACATTATCATTATCAAAGATTTGGTGACAAACTTTCCACAAGCCTGGTTGGATATCTCAGGAAAGATTCTCATTACTGTATTGGTATGTTATCTACTTTAATTCCAAAAAACACCTACCTCTAGGTCACCAGATGACATGCAGGTATAATCAGGTTTGATGCCATCTTTAGGTGTGTCATATGAATTCAAGACTCTATTTCCTGGAACTTGGTGACACAGAGGTTTGTTAGAAGTACCTGATGCAGGTTTTTCCAGTAAGGTCGAAGAGGGTCTTTCTAGAGGTGTCTTATCTAATAGACAAAATCTGAAGTTTATAAGGTATGATACTAAAATTCTTCATTTCCTGAGTGTACATTGAAAAGAATTATCTACCAAAGCATTATTATTTTTAATAGAATTGGACCTTTTCAATATCGGAGGCTAGTTCTTTTAATTAGTTGTGGGTCAAAAGAATACATTGGGTATCATGTGGATATCTCAAAGGGTAAGAGTTAATGAGTTTCAAAAGGCATGGATCTCAGATTCATAAGAACCAATGACAATGCTTTTGCCTGAAGTATTTGGAAGGCCTCTACCAATTTTGCCAATGGAGTGTTTTTGTTTGTTTGTTTGTTTGTTTTGTTTTGCTTTGCTTTGTTTTCATTTTAATTGGAGGCTAATTACTTTACAATATTGTGGTGGTTTTTGCCATATATTCACATGAATCAGCCATGGGTGTACATGTGTTCCCCATCCTGAGCCTCCCTCCCACCTCCCTCCCTATCCCATCCCTCAGGGTCATCCCAGTGCACCAGCCCTGAGCACCCTGTCTCATGCATTGAAACTGGACTGGCAGTCTATTTCACATATGATAATACACATGTTTCAATGCTATTCTCTCAAATCATCCCACCCTTGCCTTCTCCCACAGAGTCCAAAAGTCTGTTCTTTACATCTGTGTCTCTTTTGCTATCTTGCATATAGGGTCATCATTATAATCTTTCTAAATTCCATATAGGTGGGTTAATATACTGTATTGGTATTTTTCTTTCTGACTTACTTCACTCTGTATAATAGGCTCCAGTTTCATCCTCCTCATTAGAACTGATTCAAATGCATTCTTTTTAATAGTTGAGTAACATTCCATTGTGTATATGTACCACAGCTTTCTTATCCACTCATCTGCTTATGGACATCTAGGTTGTTTCCATGTCCTGGCTATTGTAAACAGTGTTGCGATGAACATTGAGGTACACGTGTCTCTTTCAATTCTGGTTTCCTCAGTGTGTATGCCCAGCAGTGGGATTGATAGGTCGTATGGCAGTCCTATTTCCAGTTTTTTAAGGAATCTCCACACTGTTCTCCATAGTGGCTGTACTAGTTTGCATTCCTACCAACAGTGTAAGAGGGTTCCTTTATCTCTGCACCATCTCCAACATTTATTGTTTGTTGACTTTTTGATAGCAGCCATTCTGACCCATGTGACATGGTACTTCATGGTGGTTTTGATTTGCATTTCTCTAATAATGATTGATATTGAACATCTTTTCATGTGTTTGTTAGCCATCTGTATGTCTTCTTTGGAGAAATGTCTGTTTAGTTCTTTGGACCATTTTTTTATCGGATCATTTATTTTTCTGGAATTGAGTTGCAGGAGCTGCTTGTATATTTTTGAGTTTAATTCTTTGTCAGTTGCTTCGTTTGCTATTATTTTCTCCCATTTTGAAGGCTGTCTTTTCACCTTGCTTAAAGTTTCCTTCGTTGTGCAAAAACTTTTAAGTTTAATTAGGAGTCATTTGTTTATTTTTGCTTTTATTTTCATTACTCTGGGTGGTGGGTCATAGAGGATCCAGCTATGTATGATATACGTCAGAGTGTTTTGCCTATGTTTTCCTCTAGGAGTTTTATAGTTTGTGATCTTACATTTAGATCTTTAATCCATTTTGAGTTTATTTTTGTGTATGGTGTTAGAAAGTGTTCTAGTTTCATTCTTTTACAAGTGGTTGACCAGTTTTCCCAGCACCACTTGTTAAAGAGATTGTCATTTCTTCATTGATATTCTTGCCTCCTTTGTCAAAGATAAGGTGTTAATAGGTGCATGGATTTATCTCTGGGCTTTCTATTTTGTTCCCTTGATCTATATTTCTGTCTTTGTGCCAGTACCATACTGTCTTAATGACTATAGCTTTGTAGTAGAGCCTGCAGTCAGGCAGGTTGATTCCTCCAGTTACATTCTTTTCAAGATTGCTTTGGCTATTTGAGGTTTTTTGTATTTACATAAAAATTGTGAAATTATTTGTTCTAGTTCTCTGAAAAAATACCATTGGTAGCTTGATAGGGATTGCATTGAATCTATAGATTGCTTTGGGCAGTATACTCATTTGCACTATATTGATTCTTCCAATCCATGAACATGGCATATTTCTCTATCTGTGTGTCATCTTTGATTTATTTCATCACTGTTTTATAGTTCTCTATCAATAAGTTTTTTGTTTCTTTAGGCAGATTTATTCCTAAGTATTTTATTCTTTTCTTTGCAATGGTGAATTGAATTGTTTGCTTAATTTTTTTTTCTGTTTTCTCATTGCTAGTGTATAGAAATGCAAGGTTTTCCTCTATATTAATTTTATATCCTACAACTTTACTATATACATTGATTCAGTCAGTTCAGTTCAGTTGCTCAATCATGTCCAACTCTTTGGGCCCATGAATCACAGCACGCCAGGCCTCCCTATTCATCACCAACTCCCAGAGTTCACCCAGACTCATGTCCATTGAGTCAGTGATGCCATCCAGCCATTTCATCCTCTATCGTCCCCTTCTCCTCCTGCCCCCAATCCCTCCCAGCATCAAAGTCTTTTCCAATGAGTCAACTCTTCACATGAGGTGACCAAAGTACTGGTGTTTCAGCTTTAGCATTATTCCTTCCAAAGAAATCCCAGGGCTGATCTCCTTCACAATGAACTGGTTGGATCTCCTTGCAGTCCAAGGGACTCTCAAGAGTCTTCTCCAACACCACAGTTCAAAAGCATCAGTTCTTCGGCACTCAGCCTTCTTCACAGTCCAACTCTCACATCCATACATTACTACTGGAAAAACCATAGCCTTGACTAGATGGACCTTTTTTAGGAAAGTAATGTCTCTGCTTTTCAATAAGCTATCTAGGTTGGTCATAACTTTCTTTCCAAGGAGTAAGTGTCTTTTAATTTCATGCCTGTAGTCACCATCTGCAGTGATTCTGGAGCCCCCCAAAATAAACTCTGACACTGTTTCTGTTTCCCCATCTATTTGCCATGAAGTGACGGGACCAGATGCCATGATCTTCATTTTCTTAATGTTGAGCTTTAAGCCAACTTTTTCACTCTCCTCTTTCACTTTCATCAAGAGGCTTTTGAGCTCCTCTTCACTTTCTGCCATAAGGGTGGTGTCATCTGCATATCTGAGGTTACTGATATTTTTCCTGGCAATCTTGATTCCAGCTTGTGCTTCTTCCAGCCCACCATTTCTCATGATGTACTCTGCATATAAGTTAAATAAGCAGGGTGACAATATACAGCCCTGACATACTCCTTTTCCTATTTGGAACCAGTCTGCTGTTCCATGTCCAGTTCTAACTGTTGCTTCCTGAACTGAATATAGGTTCCTCAAGAGGCAGGTCAGGTGGTCTGGTATTCCCATCTCTCTCAGAATTTTCCACAGTGTATTGTGATCCACACAGTCAAAGGCTTTGGCATAGTCAAAAAAGCAGAAATAGATGTTTTTCTGGAACTCGCTTGCTTTTTCCATGATCCAGCGGATGTTGGCAACTTGATCTCTGGTTTTTCTGCCTTTTCTAAAACCAGCTTGAACATCTGAAAGTTCGCAGTTCATATATTGCTGAAGCCTGTCCTGGAGAATTCTGAGCATTGATTTACTAGTGCGTGAGATGAGTGCAATTGTGCAGGACCTGACTGTGGCTCAGACCATGAACTCCTTATTGCCAAATTCAGACTTAAATTGAAGAAAGTAGGGAAAACCACTAGACCATTCAGGTATGACCTAAATCAAATCCCTTATGATTATACAGTGGAAGTGAGAAATAGATTTAAGGGCCTAGATTTGATAGATAGAGTGCCTGATAAACTATGGACGGAGGTTCATGACATTGTACAGGAGACAGGGATCAAGACCATCCCCATGGAAAAGAAATGTAAAAAAGCAAAATAGCTGTCTGGGGAGGTATTACAAATAGCTGTGAAAAGAAGAGAAGTGAAAAGCAAAGGAGAAAAGGAAAGATATAAGCATCTAAATACAGAGTTCCAAAGAATAGCAAGAAGAGATAAGAAAGCCTTCCTCAGCAATCATTGCAAAGAAATAGAGGAAAAGAACAGAATGGGAAAGACTAGAGATCTCTTCAAGAAAATTAGAGATGCCAAGGGAACATTTCATACAAAGATGGGCTCAATAAAGGAGAGAATTGTTATGGACCTAACAGAAGCAGGAGATATTAAGAAGAGATGGCAAGGATACATAGAAGAACTGTACAAAAAAGATCTTGAAGACCAAGAAAATTAAGATGGTGTGATCATTCACCTAGAACCAGACATCCTGGAATGTGAAGTCAAGTGGGCCTTAGAAAGCATCACTACAAACAAAGCTAGTGGAGGTGATGGGATTCCAGTTGAGCTATTTTAAATCCTGAAAGATGATGCTGTGAAAGTGCTACACTCAATATGCCAGCAAATTTGGAAAACTCAGCAGCGGCCACAGGACTGGAAAAAAGTCAGTTTTCAGTTTTCATATTCACTGATTAGCTCTAGTTATTTTCTCGTAGCGTCTTTAGAGTTTTCTATGTAGAGGATCATGTAATCGACAAACAGTGAGAGTTTTACTTCTACTTTTTCCAGTCTGGATTCAGGAAGATAAAACCCCTAGGTTAATGGTGAAATGATTCTCCACAGCCATGAACACCCAGAGAGATTCACAGAGTTATATAGAGAAGAGGAGAGGGAGGAAGGAGATAGAGGTGACCAGGGGGAGAAAAGGGAGAGTCAAAGGGAAGAGAGCAATCTAGCCAGTAATCAAATCCTTAAGTATTCTCCACAGCCCAGAACAACCAGGGAGTTTCACAGAGTTATGTAGAGAAGAGGAGGGAGAAAGGAGGTAGAGGTGACCTGGAGGAGAAAAGGGAGAGTCAAAAGGGGAGAGAGAAATCCAGTCAGTAATCAAACCGCAAAGTGAAAGTAGATACTGAAGATTAGATTCTTAAAGGTACAAAATTGATAACACATATCAAAAAGCAAAGATTAAAACCTAGAATGGAGGTTAGTTCTAAAAAATACAATATAAAAATTACAAACAATATCAATCACAAAACTTAAATATATATATATATATATTGTAATTTGTTTTAAAATAGGGATTTGGGGGGGAAGGTAATAGTAGGCTATAAAAATGAAAGTTAAAGGAGTTATAAAGATCTAACTTTAAAGAAAAAAGTTAAAATGATGATAGTAAAAATATATCTAGGAATTTCTCTGGAGCTGTTGTGGGCATGTGTGGGGTCAGTTCAGTGTCAAATAGTTCCTTGTTTCAGCTTGTACTTGTTCTTAATGTCTTTAGGTGTTTCTCAAATGCACAGTCTCAGAAATTGCAGAGTTTTAATCTTTTGCACCTGTCACTTCCAGAGCCATTCTCCTTTATTTATTTTGCCTTCCTCTGTTTTCAAGTCTCTTCAGTGTCTAATTTCTGCCGACACAAGGGGGTGAAGGTGACCACTTGTTTAAGTCACTTGTTCAGTTTGTGTTGTGAGGATGGAGGGACACTACAAATAAATACCACTGAAATGTGTGTGGAATGCTTGCAGTGATGAACCACACTGAGTTTGCCATAGCCCAAGGCAGTGTGTACTTCCTAGGTCTACACTACTCAGGCTCCAGGGTGCTCTGCACGGGCACTGTCCCAAGTGGGCCTTGCATTTTGTGTACTTTCCAGGTCTAAGCTCTTAGGTTCTCGGGTGCTCTACAGGGGCACAGACCCAGATGGGCTGTGTGTTTGTGCCTTTCCCAGGTCCAACCTGCTCTGGCAACCGGGTGCTTGGCAAACACATTGTCCCAGGTGGGCTGTGCATCTTATTCACCTCCCCAGTCCTGCCACTTGGTTTCCCAGGTGCACTGCAAGAGCACAGTCCCAGGAGTGCTGTGTATCTCTCTGGGGAGCTGATCTCAGACTGTGACACTCCTGGCAGATATAAACCGTCCGCGGATCCCAGGAAGACCATGGTTAGCAACTGGGAGCCTGCTCAGTTTCATTGAGGATGTGGTCTCTGGGGCAGAGATTACAGTAACCCCTTGCCTTCTGGCTCTGGCTGTCTCTGCCTGCCTCTCTGCCTCTGGGGAGGGAGGGGCCTATATGGCAGCTGTCTTACTCTCTTTTAGTATTCGTTCAATCTTTTGTTCTGTGAATGCGCCAGGGGTCACCAATCGCGAGTTAAAGCCTTTTGTGGAAAGGTCTTTTTTTTTTTTTTTTTCTCTCTCTCTCTCTCTGGAGATTCCAGTTTGGGTTGCAATCTCACATTATCTCCCTCAGGTTGTCCTCAGGGCATTCAAGCCTGTTACTTTCCCTGAGGACAAATGATGCAGCCCAAACCTCCCTGCCCAGGCCCCACTCACTGATGGTGAATACAAGCCTCTGTGCCATTTCTGTTTCCACTTGTAATTGCGGTTAGGGGTGTATTCTGTTTTTTTTGTTTTTTGTTTTCTCCTAGTTATGTTGCCCTCTGAGATTCCAAAACTCCCCACAGACACACCTGTGAGAGGATTTCCTACTGTGTGCAACTCGCTTCTTCTTCTGGGTGCCTGGTGTCCTCTGCTCGCATTCAAACATTCAAATGATCTTTTGATGAATTTGTGGGGAGAAGTGGTCTTCCTGTCCTATTCTCCACCATCTTGGGACCACTCCCCACCCCACCATATCTTGTTTTATATCCATTCAGCCACCCCATGTCTTTTGGTGCATTTAATCTGTTTATATTTAAAGTAATTATCAATTGTATATTCCTATTGCCATTTTATTTGCTTTGGTTTTTCTTTTGACAGTTCTTTTTTCTTTTATTCCTCTTTTGCTCTCTTCTCTTGTGTTTGATGCCTAGAGAGTTTCCTTTTGTGATTGTTGTAAAGCTGGCTTGATGGTGCTAAATTCTCTTAGCTTTTGCTTGTCTATAAGCTTTTGATTTCTCCATCTAATCTGAATGAGAGCTTGCTATGTGTTCCTTTTAAAACAATATAATTTATTTGTTTAATTAATTTGTCTGTACTGGGTCTTTGTTGCTGCATGTGTTTTTCTCTAGTTGCAGAGATCAAGGGCTACTATCTAGTTGTGGTGCACAGGTTTCTCATTGCCATGGCTTCTCTTGTTCTGAAGCATGGGCTCTAGGGTGTGTGGGCTTCAGTGCTTGTGGCTTATGGGGTCAGTAGCTGTGGTTTTCTGGCTGCTCGTGCAGAGGCTTAATTTTTGTGGCTCATGGCTTATCGTTCCATGGCATGTGGGATCTTCCCAAGATCAGGATTTAATCCATGTCTCCTGCATCAGCAGGTGGATTCTTTACCACTGAGCTACCAAGGAAGCCATAGGTAGTAGTATTCTTGATTTTAGCTTTTCCCTTTAATCGTTTAAAACATATCTTGCCACTGCTTCTGACTAGCAGAGTTTCTGCAAAAAATAAGCTGATTACCTTTGTTGAATTCCCCCTTGTGTGTTATTTGTTGCTTTTCTCTTGTTTTATTTAAAATTTTTTCTTTGTATTTAATTTTTGTTAGTTTGATTAATATATATGTTGGCATATTCCTCCTTGGATTTTTCCTGGCTTGGGACCCTCTGGGCTTCCTGGACATGGGTGATTATTTCCTTTCCCATGTTTGGATATTTTTGATTATGATCTCTTCAAATATTTTCTCAGGCTCTTTATCTTTTCTTCTTCTCTGGACCCTATAAATTCTAATATTGGTTTGTTTAATATCCCATAAACTGTCTTCATTATTTTTTATTCTTATTTCTATATTCTCTTATGGTTATCTCACCCCTCCCTACATATGCCTCCCAATAAAGGTGTCTTACCTCACACTGGTGGGCCAGGATTCTTTCCTAGTACACCCTCAGTTGCCATAGCTTGACTCTTCAGGCTCTTTCTGCATCTAAACCTGGACTTTCCCAGGATAAGCTTTGGAGTTTGAGCTTAGCACCTGACCCCATCCTCACCAGGAAGAGTTACTCTCTGTTTTGCTTTCCACAAATGTGTCTCCCATGTCTACTTTTTAGGCTCCAAAACTTTCCTTCCACCCAGTCTAATTTCTCCTCTGGTGAGGTAGCCTTCACAAGGTTCAAAAACCTTTTCTCTTCACAGCTCCCTTCCAGGGAACAGACCCCTTTCTGTTTCCTTCTCTTCCTTTTCCTTTTGTCCTACCCAGTTTATATGGAAATTTTCTTGGGGTTTCAGATTGTCTGAGACCTGCTGACAGCACTCAGTAGCTGTTATATGTGAATCTTTCTACTTGTAGATGTATTTTCAATGTTTCTGCAGAGGAAGGTGAACTCCGTTTCCTAATCTTCCAAATCTTGATCCTCCTCATTGATTTTTGATTTGCATTTCTCTAATAATTGACACTGCAAGAAGATCCAACAGTCCAGTTCTAAAAGAAGATAGCCCTGGGTGTTCTTTGGAAGGAATGATTCTAAGCTGAAACTCCAGTATTTTGTCCACCTCATGTGAAGAGTTGACTCATTGGAAAAGACTCTGATGCTGGAGGGATTGGGGGGCAGGAGGAGAAGGGGCAAAAGAGGATGAGATGGCTGGATGGCATCACCAACTCGATGGAAGTGAGTTTGAGTGAACTCTGGAGATGGTGATGACAGGGAGGCCTGGCGTGATGCGATTTATGGGCGTCGCAATCCCAAGGAAGGCAATGCAAAGAAAGCTCAAACTACTGAACAGTTGCACTCATCTCACATGCTAGTAAAGTAATGCTCAAAATTCTCCCAAGGCCAGGCTTCAACAATATGTGAACCGTGAACTTCTGATGTTCAAGCTAGTTTTAGAAAAGGCAGAGGAACCAGAGATCAAATTGCCAACATCCGCTGGATCATAGAACAAGCAAAGAGTTCCAGAAAAACATCTATTTCTGCTTTTTATTGACTATGACAAAGCCTTTGACTGTGTGGATCACAATACACTGTGGAAAATTCTGAAAGAAATGGGAATATCAAACCACTGACCTGCCTCTTGAGAAATCTGTATGGCAATT